>NC_047529.1:25899923-26203256 GCF_012275295.1 Melopsittacus undulatus | reverse complement strand
ACTGTTGTAACCAGATCTGTTGAAAAACCAGTGCCAAGCAAAAGGGACGCAACATGTAAATTGCTCTGACAACAGTGTTAGCAGCGTATCCCCTTCCACCTGTAGTCATGCCCATGGAAGGCAACAAAAAGTGCAATCTGGAGGCTCCAGTTTTCTTTTTGCATTTCAGTGGTTGAGAAATTATGAATTCTATGGTAATACTGACCAAGGAGCTGAAATGGTACCTTCAGCAGACCTGGGAATATGAGCCAGTTGCCTATTCAAAAAAAAACAAGGAGAAAGGGATTTGGGGAGGTAAAAGAAAGCTCGAGGCAGATTAACAGCCTGTGAAGCTGTCATGCTTCTCAGTCTTTTGGGCCCCATGCCTCTCATTATACGACACCTATAAGTTCAGTACTGTGCTCTGAGCATCAGGGATGCAATGCATTTTGCAGTGCTGTTTTCTCTATAAAATGATTCTCCACACACAAACTACAGTTCTGGTAGCAACCTGTATATTTTCAAAACAATTATCTGTGCAATGCTGTGCTCAAAACGTTGAGGCTATACCAAAAGAACTGTTACATAAAGGCTTTCTGAATAGGCAAGTAACCCACAGCCTTGAGGTTCAGCTATCTGTGACCAAATACGACATTTTGTGAATCACAGCTATGTGATACTGGCTCAATTTTATAAAGAGATCAGTTGCTTGATCTGTAAGACAGCATGTAAGGGAAAACTATGTATCCTTCTTTCAGCTGGGATAGAGTTAATTAAACCCCCACACTATACAAGATGGGAAAAGTAAAAACATAGAAAGAATGTTGAGACTGATGGTTATCAACTCAAGGATTCAAAATACTTTGATGAAAAGGTATAAAACACTAAAAAAAAGTCATAAAAGGAGGAATTATCCCAAGGAATAATGGAGATTCACTTGACTCTGTCTGTCCTGGTTTAAACTCAGTCAGCCAAGCAGCTGCTCTCTCACTCCCCCACCTTGCTCTCCCTGCTCCCAGAAGGATGGGGAGGAGAATCAAAAGAATGTAACTCCCACAGGTTGAGATAAGAACAGTAACTAAGGTATAACACAAACCACTACTGCTACCACCAATAATAATAATGATAAGGGAAATAACAAAGGAAGAGAATACAACCACTCACCATCTTGTCGACCAATATCCAGCCCTACCTGAGCAGTGATCCAACACTTCCAGGTAACTGCCCCCAGTTTATTTGTGAGCATGAAGCTCACAAAGTCCTTGGTCAGAATAAACATTACTGAGCAGCAACTAAAACCATCGGTGTTATCAGCGCTGTTCCCAGGCTGAAAGTCAAAACCACAGCACTGCACCAGCTACTAAGAAGGAAAAAAATGACTGCTACTGCTGAACCCAGGACACTAACAGGGACTCATTAAGTGGCCCAGTAGGAGTGAGAATCATATTTATGCTTAGGGCAATAAGACAATAATCCTTGCTACCTATCATTAACATAAAAAAATTGCCATGCCCTAGCCAGTTATATGAATCCCACTTGCAGGGACATTTTGTACTTGGTGAAAGACAAACAAAAAAAGGTGCCTGGGTAGAGGTAAGTTTCAGATCTTGACATGAATAACTAGTAGACAGAGGACACTTTCAGCAAGACTGCTCTTTCCCACTTGGTTTCAAGTTGTTCTGAGGAGGTTTAGTTGGGAAAAAATTCTTCACTGAAAAGGATTGTCAAGCATTGGAACAGGCTGCCCAGGGAAGTAGCTGTGTCACTATCCTTGGAGGTATGTGTAGCTGTGGAACTTAAGGACATTTTAGTGGTGGACTTGGCAGTGCTATGTTAACAGTTGGCCTTGTTGATCTTAAAGGTCTTCTCCAACCTAAACTCTTCAATGATTCTACTTGCTAGCTACATCTACTTTTTCTGTGAAATCCAGTCTTGGTTTGGGCAGCAATGTTTTAATAGAAATTTGTGGTTAGAGATATTGTCAATTCAAAGTTTGGAGTTCATGAAGTTTTATAATTTATGCTGGGTCAATGGACTACCTTACATGGTCCATGATCTTCAGTGCAACCTTTTCCAGAGTCTAATTAGGATTTATCTGTGGTCAGCTTATCAAATAAGAGGACTGCTGAGTTCACAGAGGTCAAGTATAAACTGAACTGAAACAATATAAAAGTATCCACTGTCAACTCTTTAATTTAACAGAAGTTCTGTTTACAAACAGGGCCTCTGCTTTGTCAGATCTTACAAACCATTTCTTAATCTCTGAATAATAGATTTGCATGTAGGGAGTTAATTTATAAACTTCTGCATTGAGAATGCTTTCTTACAATTTTTGCACAGCACTTAGCAAAATAAATTGCTAACTTCTGCTCAGGTTTTTTATGTTTTCTTGAACTACAAATCATTACTGTTAACATTGTACAATATCATTGAATCGTATAATCATAGAATACTTAGGGTTGGAAAGGAGCTTAAGATCATCTAGTTCCAACCCCCCTGCCATGGACAGGGACACCTCTCACTAAACCATGTCACTCAAGGCTCTGTCCAACCTGGCCTTGAACACTGCCAGGGATGGAGCATTCACAACCTCCCTGGGCAACCCATTCCAGTACCTCACAACCTAACAGTAAAGAATTTATTCCTTATATCCAGTCTAAACCTCTGCTGTTTAAGTTTCAACCCGTTACCCCTTGTCCTGTCACTACAGTCCCTAATGAACAGTCCCTCCCAAGCATCTCTATAGCCCCCCTTCAGATACTGGAAGGCTGCTATGAGGTCTCCACGCAGCCTTCTCTTCTCCAGGCTGAACAGCCCCAACTTTCTCAGCCTGTCTTCATACGGGAGGTGCTCCAGTGCCCTGATCATCCTCGTGGGCCTCCTCTGGACTTGTTCTAACAGTACTATGTCCTTTTTATGTTGAGGACACCAGAACTGCACACAAAACTCCAAGTGAGGTCTCACAAGAGCAGAGTAGATGGGCAGGATCACCTCTTTGGACCTGCTGGTCACGCTCCTTTTGATGCACCCCAGAATACGGTTGGCTTTCTGGGCTGTGAGGGCACACTGCTGGCTCATGTTCATTTTCTCATTAACCAACACCCCCAATTCCTTCTCCACAGTATATACTTGCCTATCTTAAAAGTCAAGCCTAGAAGGCTTCCAGGTTAATATGTCTTATGCAGTCTTTATATACATGTATATGTATGCAAAATAAGATAATCTCTCTAGAGGGCACCTGAGCATGCAACTTGTGGAAGTGTTGATCCAGTTATCTTTAATACAAACAAGGACATGAAGTGTGATCACTGGTTATTGAACACTTAAAGTTTCACTCTGTTTTCCTTTTTTAAAAATTATTTACAGTGACAATCAAAATGAAGGTATATGGAGCACAAATAAAAAGCTGAAGAAGTCTCAGTTGTACAACTGTACACAGAAACCTTTTGCTTTCAAACCATTCATCTCTTGCTGGAGGTAATGTTTTTGAGGGTGTGGGGCAGTGTTGAATGATGGACAATGATAACTGAAGAAACTATTGAATCGGATGCAGCAAACTGAAGACACAACATAATGACAGTGCTGCAACAAATGTCCGTCCAAGCCAACAAGCCTGGGGCTTGCTCTGATTACAGACTGAGAATCACTAAGCTTACAAGAGACCTTATGCTTTCAGACACTTATTTGCTATCATTTACAAACATGGGAGATCTTTTCAGCCATCAGCCTCAATATTTTAGTTCATGTTTGAGGGTTTTTTTTCTCTATGCAATTCTATTTTTTTCTCACCTTTTCTGGTCAGACCTGATAATATGCTTTTCACTTGCATAGAGCTAACAGAAGTTTCCAGGCACACCTGAACATTTAGGATAAGCAGGGGGTCAGATTGGAGAACTGATGGCTTTGCAGCCATTATGTTTGGTACTCAGATTCGAGAACTTGCATAACTGGGGTTTGTCAGTACAGGCGACCAGCTCTGTCACCAGGCTCACTCTTATGATTCAACCTTAAAATAGAAGTAAATAGCAATAAACTTTAGACACATAGAATTTAGTTACCAGATTTGAAGCCAATCACCCTGAATTTCCTTTGATTGTGATTCCTCGTGATTGTGGAAGTACCTCTCCAGAAAATAATTAATCTCATGTATCTGAAGTATCTAACTGAGATATCTGCCTTCATGAAATTTAACATTAAAAGTGACAGTTAGAGACACTTCCAATAATGATACCACTGTCTGTTTTTAATATAATAGCCTGGTGTCCCCATTCCAAAAAATCCTAGAGTCCAAAAGCAAAATATCTGAGTAATCTTCTCCAATCTGAATCATTTGTGAATCCTTCAGTTGTCAGCCCTACTCTAACATATAGGACTGCTGAAATCTAGAAAGCACTGCCACCAATATCTCCCTAGGTGATGATGATGTCTTAGACAAAATGTAGACAAGGACAATACCAAAAGATTAAGTCCAGGGATTCCAACCTCAGAAGTTGACTAATAGCTCTGAATCTGGAAGTACTAAAGATCTCCCCTGCTACACCACAGAGCAAAGTGCTGCACTCAGTCACAGCTGAATTCTGACACGATTGCACAGGCTACCGATGTTTTCTCCAGAGATTTTTTTTTTCCCTGAGATTTTTTTTCGCAGTCAGGTGGCCACTAGGGGTCTAGTTGGCTGATAGATGGTCCTGTGATTGTGGGAACAAATGCAAACCCAACTGAAAATTCTTTAATTTAATTATGTAATGTGTCACATTGCAGAAGATTTTAAAACTCTTGTTTTCTTGTTTTGTATTATCATAGACTCATGGAATCATAGAATGATTGGACGGAAAGGTTGGAAAGGACCTTAAGATCATCAAGTTCAAAACCTCCTTGCCATGGGCAGGGACGCCTCACACTAGACAGTGTCACCTAAGGCTCTGTCCTGCCTGGCGCTGAACACTGCCAGGGATGGAGCATTTACCCTTTTTTTGGGCAACCTATTCCAGTGTCTCACCATCCTCACAGTAAAGAACTTCTTCCTTATATCTATCTAGAATTTCCCTTCTTTAAGTTTAAATCCATTGTCCCTTGTCCTGTTACTGCAGTCCCTGATGATGAGCCCCTTCCCAGCATCCTTGTAGACCCCCTTCAGATACTGAAAGGCTGCTCTGAGGTCTTTACTCAGCCTTCTCTTCTCCAGACTGAACAGCTCGAACTTCCTTGGTTTGTCTTCATATGGCAGATGCTCCACCCCCCCGATCATCTTCGCGGCATGAAAGTATTTATTGTTCTGTCTATTTAAAATCTCAACACATGAATGAAACTTTCTTCCACATGGCACACAGGAGCTGGGTGCCAATGTCCTCTGCTCCCAGCACCAGCTGTATCTACGTTACAGCACTGTAGTGCTAAATATGCTCAAGGTTTTTTTGAGAACTAGTCTTATGCAACTGCTCTTATTAACACACACATTTTAAGAATTAGCAAAGGGTGGAATATACAAAATCTTATTAGATCTGAAACTTGAATCCTCTGGACAACTGTTTAGCTAAACTGCATGCACAGGACATGATTCTTGATGAATGAGTTCTAACACGGTGTCTATCATTGAAGCTAAGGTGAATTCAATTAGTTTCATGTCTCACCATTTTGCAGCAAAAGCAGCTAAGCAACCTTTCACAATCACATTTTACAGAAACAGAAACTAGTTCTTAGGAAAGTGGCTCCTCAAGGTGTCAGGACAAATCAGCAGATGGTTAGAGGTCTGACATGACCATGACATTTTGTTCCCATTAGTCAGGGACAAAATTTCTGTTGACTTCAGTGAAGACAGAACTTTATCCTGAAAATCATTACTTCCAAATATCAAAAGACATACATTTTCTGCAAATATTACTGTACTATTTGATTTTAAAACCCTGCATTTTTCAGTCTATAGTTTTAGATATAGAATCATAATAAGTGAGTTTTACTGAATATTAACAGGCAAGGAAGCAGTTTTTCTTGTACGCAGTTTTAGTATATTTGTCAGCAAGTTCTGCCATTAATGCTGAAAAGAGATAAGCTTAGGATTTCATCTTCACATAGAGGAAGCTTTGTACTCTTCCAATTGAATGTGCAGGAAGTTAATTGGAAGCTAGTAATGCATTTCCTTTGTGCTTGCCCTGCTTTAAAGTGAAAAGGGATGATGTAAATGAAAACAGTACCAAAGGTAAGGCAGAAAATTGCACAATAAAGAAAGCAAAGATCAAAATTCACTGGTTTCCTTTTCTTTTCCTGACTACCCAGAGAAAGAGAATAGAGCTCCAAAGCATAGTTATTAATTCTTCAGATAAAGAAACAGGTCCCAAACAGTGAGGAGACAGGAAAATGCAGTATGGTATAGAAAACTCAACATCACTGCAAATACCAGGAAAAAAAATATTCCACTAATAAGTAGTCCCTTTTCAGCTAAGAATAATCTCTGTAACACTGAAAAGATTGTTAATAATTTCACCTATTTACCTATAGCTGTATTGAGAACACATTTTATTGCAAAATAAACATTACTAAGCAGATAATGTAACAAATGACAGCCTTTTGAGCAGAGGTGACTGTGACTGACTTTGATCCAGATTTCCTCTCCTTTTTTCGTCAAATATCAGATATTTCCAATTTAGAGAATTTTATGGTTACTTAAAAATATTTAAATCCTCTGGTTTAACCAAACCCCAGAAGAAAGATTTGCCCTTAGTGAGGCCATGTTAGCTGCTACCAAGTACCCTGTTGTTTTTCATGTGCCTTAGCATGCCTTCCAGGAGAATCTGCTCTAAGGTTTTGCCAGGCACAGAGGTGAGACTGACTGGTCTGTACTTCCCTGGGTCATCCATTTTCCCCGTCTTGAAAATGGGGGTTATATTTCCCTTTTTCCAGTCATCAGGAACTTCACCTGACTGCCATGATTTTTCAAACATGATGGACAGTGGCTTAGCAACTTCATTTTCCAGCTCCTTCAGGATCCACGGATGGATTTCATCAGGGCCCATGGACTTGTGCACATTCAGGTTTTTAAGATGGTCTCAAACCAAATCCTTCCCTACAGTGGGCCCAAGGTCTTCATTCTCACAGTCCCTGCATATGCCTTCCAAGACTTTGGTGGTGCAGTCAGAGTGTTTGCCAGTGAAGACTGAGGCAAAGAAGTCATTCAGAACCTCAGCCTTCTCCAAATCCAGGGTAGACAGTTCTCCTGATAGCTTCTGGAGAGGGCCCATGTTGTCTCTAATCTGTCTTTGTTTGCTACACACTTATAGAAGCCCTTCTTGTTAACTTTCACATCCCTGCCCAGACTCAATTCTAACTGGGCCCTAGTTTCCAGAACAATGTGTATGTATTCTTCCTAGGCTGCCTGTCTTCACTTCCACCTTTTATAAGCCTCTTTTTTTCCTTCTGAGTTTTCTCAGCATCTCCTTATCCATCCATAGAGGCCTCCTGACCTTCTTATCCCATTTCCTTCTTGTTTCCTTCAGCAGTCCTGAGCTTGCATCAGGTGATCCCTGAATATTAACCAACAGCTTGAGCCCCCCACCATCTAGGGCCATATCCCATGGAACCTCACTAAGCAGGCTCCTGAAGAGGCCAAAGTCTGCTATCTTGCAGCCCAGGGCAGTGAGCTTGCTGTGTACTCTTCCCACTGCCCTGAGGATCTCGAACTCAACCATCTCATGATCACTACAGCCAAGGCTGCCCTGGAGCATCAAATTCCCAGCCAGTCCCTCCCTGTTGGTGAGCACAAGGTCAAGCATGGCACCTCTCCTTGTTGGCTCTGCTATCACTTGCAAGAGGAAGTGGTCTTCCACTCAATCAAGGAACCTCCTGGATTGCTTGTGCAGGGCCATACCATCCCTCCAACAGATATCAGGGTGGTTGAAAGTCCCCCCATGAGGACAAGGGCCTGTGAGCCCTTAATTAACAGTGGTACACTGCACGAAATGACTGGTTTGGAAAATTGCAACCAGCTAATATTTTGATAGAAAAACTAAACTTAAAACTGCAAAAAAATTTGTCTTATTAGAAAATTGGTCTCTAGCAGTAAAATTTAATAGATAGATGATGCTATGTAAGTTGTAAAGCATAGGAATAAGTCTGTATTTTAATATACACTAACAAATTGTATTAATGTATCTTTAAGACAGCCAAAAAGGGAGCATATCAGGCTTGATATTAAGACTGTTCAGAAAGACATGCATTTTGTTTAAAAAACCCACAGTATTCATGGAGTGACAAGAGGCAGGTAATATTATTTTGAAATACTGGCATAAAGAGTGAGTTTTAATTTGCAGGGCAATATACCTTACTGATGTAAGTAGCAAATGTCTTCCTTCAGCTCTATAGTAATGTTATTTGGCCACTGGGGTTTGACATTGACCTTAAATAGACTTGTTTCTGGGAAGGTAAGAAATTCTTCTGGAATCACATATAGCTTATTTCTCCTGTCCTTTAAATCATTGTAATTTTCTATTCAACATCAGCATAAAAAGCTTTGCCACTGTTGCTATGGGAATGTCATGCTTCTCTTCTTTACACTCTTCCCTCAAAACCACTGACTTACATACATCCTTCAGCAATGCACTTGTACTTTTTTGCATATGCAGTCAACATGCATACAGCAAAGAAAGGCATAAAATACATGCTGAATGTCAACATTCTAAATTGGTTCCAGTAAGGCAATCAGAACCAAAAAAGATGTACTGAAAAGATTTACTCTATCCCCTATCCAAAATCACTCCTGTGGGGTCATCTAGAAATGAAGAAACAGTAATCTGAAAACAAATCTCCTGAAGCACTGGGAAGGGAAGGGCTGTCACAGAGCCTTGTGACAGAGCTGATTTCTTGTCATCCTTCAGTGATCATGATTTTTAATTTTAACATTTTTTATAATTTTTATTCATTTTTTATGCTTTTAGACTTCATAGTAAATGGAGTGTCTGTAGATTGCTATTCTGTCCAAACAAAATTTCATCAAATTAAAGTTAGATCTTATTGAGACAACATTCAGAAAACTTTACAAGCATTATTGTTATTGATTAACCTTCCAAATACACCTTGAAACACATTAGAACTTTCATGTTAATTTTAGAGCTGGGAAAAACAAGACAGTGTTTAAGTGCTTCACCCTACGTCTGACAGTAAGTCAGTGTCAGGAATAGAAGATGGGAATTGCAGTTCCAGTTCTGAGATCATAATGGCCTGCAAATTATTGTCTTGCAATTTTGTTTCATGTATGCTGTTAATTGTACTATACATAAAGGGATTTGGAGACAAGTGATAAAAATACATTTGAGTGCAAAGACTCTAGACACTTACTAATGTAAAATGTTTTATAGCAGGCAAATCAAACTTAAAAGCTGCCACTTATAGGCACATTCACTTGGGTTTTGAGGATTATCCTTCCCTACTGAGGATGCTTAAAGAGTAGCTGTTTCCATTATTTTCTCATATAGTTACAATTATGCCACTGCTTTCTGTGGTTGTCTCACTCCCAGAGACCTTCATAACCACCCCTAAATGATTTGGATGAAGCTTCTCACTATTAATATTAATACCTAACTGTGAACATCAAACTCTTTAATTGCTTTCATAGTGAATACTTGATGTGTCTAAGTACACATTCCTTACTTAAAACTGTAGCTCCATTAGTATAGATAATTATAGTACACTTCCACATACAAATCCCTGATTTTAATATACTTAAAGAGTGCAAGACATGAGTAACTAATTATTTTATAGACATGGAAAGTGGGGAGAAATATAAGAGGTAAATATGAATACACAGAGATGAACTGAGGAATGATTGGCTGTAAAATGCAAGTTCTTTATAGCAGTCAGAGAATATATTATCTTTTTAAAATTTACCTTTTCCTTTTGCATTTCTTTGGCTTGAAATCTCTCTAGCATGATTTCTGGGTAGTAGCCAGAATTTCCTCTTTCTGAAGCGCAAGCCTAACTGAAATCCATTTCTTTATCATTTTCCATTAGAGTAGCTCTATTTCTTTTATGGCTTCACAAACCCTGCACTGCAAACTACACAAGCTTGCAAAAGTCATTGCTCCTTCAGAAAATGGCTCCCTTTTAAAGTCACCTCCATCAGCTTTTTCAGAAGTAAATTCACAGTCAGAAACCAAGAGGCCTTCACTGCCTTTTTAACTCTGCTGTGTGCAGTGCATGCACTGTGAATCATATGACGGCGAGGGCAGAAGCACTGGTTGAACCCCACTGTGGGTGCCCTTCACCTAACAGATCTCCTATTCCTGAAAGCAATTAATATGGATTTTCTATGTCCACTCAATCTAACTGGCCTTATTTCCAATAAATACCAAATCCAAGGAGAAAATAAGACATTTAAATCACACTGCAGATCTTTCGTCTTCAAAGATAATCTGAGATACATTTTAAAAATCAGCCTCTTTCTGTGCACTTGGTACAGTAATTAGAATCATAGAATGGTTAAGGTTGGAAAGGACCTAAGAGCATCATGGCAGGAGGGTTCCAACCCCCCTGCCATGGGCAGACACACCTCACACTAGACAATGGGTTGCCCAGGGAAGTTGTGAATGCTCCATCCTTGCTGTGTTCAAGGCCAGGTTGGACAGAGCCTTGGGTGACATGGTTTAGTGTGAGGTGTGAGGAATCTATGATCCTATGACTATAATTTTGCCCAAGGCTCTGTCCAGCCTGGCCTTGAACACTGCCATTCACAATTAGGCAATCCATTACAGTGTTTCACCACCCTAACAGGAAAGAACTTCTTCCTTATATCCAATCTAAACTTCCCCTGTTTAAGTTTAAACCCACTGCCCCTTGTCCTATCACTACAGTCCCTAATGAAGAATCATAGAATCATAGAATCATAGAATAGTTAGGATTGGAAAGGACCTCAAGATCATCTAGTTCCAACTCCCCTGCCATGGGCAGGGACACCCCACACTAAACTATATCACCCAAAGCAGTAAAGAATTTCTTCCTTATATCCAGTCTAAACCTCTGCTGTTTAAATTTCAACCCGTTACCCCTTGTCCTATCACTACAGTCCCTAATGAATAGTCCCTCCCCAGCATCCTTGTAGGCCCCCATCAGATACTGGAAGGCTGCTATGAGGTCTCCATGCAGCCTTCTCTTCTCCAGGCTGAACAGCCCCAACTTTCTCAGCCTGTCTTCATATGGGACCCTCCCAAGCATCACTGTAGGCCCCCTTCAGGTATTGAAAGGCTGCTCTGAGGTCTCCACAGAGCCTTCTCTTCTTCAGGCTGAACAGCCCCAACTTTCTTGGCCTGTGGTCATACAGGAAATGCTCCAGTCCTCTGATCATCCTCATGGCCCTCCTCTGAAATTACTCCATCAACTCCACGTCCTTTCTCTGGGGACACCAGAGCTGCACATAGTACTCCAAGTGGGGTATCACGAGATTCAGTGGTCAAGCTTCCATTCAGCCTTGGGAATATCCAGTTTAAAACCTTATCTCTTCCATCTCCCCAGAACCCTAACCACCATGTAAAATATGTGTTATGGAGATACTACCTAAGTTTCCCTTGAGTCTTCTGGTCATACAGGTAATTAATCACTGTCAGCCTAAGGGAGAAATGCATGAATAACACAGCTCCTTATCCTGGTATTCAGGGTATTTATCTTTCAGAAACTTTAGCTAATTTAATAGCTTAAAAGTTGAGGTTTAGGAGGTTAATAGCTGAAAGTCAGAGGTTTAGGCATAACTATTTTTCATTTAGATACCTAAACCACTTCTTCATTTCCATTATTCTTTAATTCCAATTTTACATTTTGTTCAATGACAAAGCACGATTGATTAGGTGAAATGAAGTTTGTGGTTTGCAAAGTTCCAAATGCCACTTCAGAAATTAATGGGGATGGGGATCACACAGGGTATTCTTACTGCCTTTTAGGAACCATACTTAAAATAAAGTGGCAGGAGAGAGTTCTGGATTTTTAATGAAGGCAAATCCCTCTGATTTTTTAAATCAGATGTGTCCTGGGAAAGACTCAGCTATTAAATATAAACTAGTTCTCTTTTAGACATCTGTTTACTCGGTATGATACTAACTTTGTGCTTCTAAAATGTGTCTTCTTTCCTTATGCTTTTCTATTAACCTCTCTCCTTATGTTTTTCTGTTAACCTAGATATCCTTCCATCTCACTAGCAAACATGCTGAATATGTTCTCTGCCTGTAGGGAAGAAGAAAAAGAAATGTTGCCTTATATATCAAAGTGCTTCTGTAATTTCTCTCTGGCCATATTATAGAGAAATAGAAAACTTGTGATGATACCCAAGTTAGGCAGAGCTTTCAGATGAATTTGCCTCAACCTTCTCATTAGGATCACTAAGAAAAGAAATCCCAAGTAATTTAAAATTCACTCTCTGTCCAAGTTTTATTCTGGTAATAAAGTTAGGATACCTAACATTTTAAGCAGAAGAAACTCAAAGTGACTGAAGGAGAAAGAACAGAAATAGAAAGCAGTTATGAGGAATTCTCCCTTTGTCGTGGTTTAAACCAAATCCTCACAGTTCTCTCACTCACTTCCCCCCTTGCTCCCCCAACTCCCGGAGAGTTAGGAAGGAGAATCCAAAGAATGTGGTCCCCACGGATTGAGATAAGAACGGTTTAATTGCTAAGTTATAACACAAATCACTCCTGCTACTACTACAACAAATAATAAAGATAAAGCAAACAACAAGCGAAGAGAATACAACACCTCACCAGCCACCGACCCATAACTCACTCCACCCTGCCTGACCAAGCACCGGCCGATATCTCCTCCATTCCCCCCCAGAGCTCCAGCCCTTCTGGGTCTCTCCCAGTTACATCCTGGGCATGACATGTTATGGTATGGAATACCTCTTTGGCTAGCCTGGGTCAGGTGCCCTGTCTCTTCTTCCTCCCAGCCTCCCCTCCTCCCTGGCAGAGCATGAGCTCAGAAAAGGCCTTGGAATAAAACAAACATTTGAGCAGTAATTCAAAACATGCTTGCTATCAGCAACCATTCTCAGCCTGAAAGTCAAAACACAGCACTGCACCAGCTACCAAGAAGGAGAAAAAAATGATTGCTACTGCTGAACCCATGACACCCTTGTTTGCAAACAAAGAATTTCTGCCATGTAATTTTTGATACAGAAAATAGAGAAAGAAATGACTAAATGTGAAGCAATTGCCATTTCCATCAGGAGGAACTGGTCAACAATGTCCATGAGAATAGAAATTGCCTGAAAAAAAAAATAGTGAAAGGAGTTCATGACATTAAAAATGGGAGGAAAATAAAGACAAAATAACAAAAATAGATTTTAGAAAGGAAGGTTTAAAAAGAATCTTGAAAGTCAGCAAAGGCAAACGAAAAGAAAAAGAGAGAAAACAGGAGTTTAAGTAAATTTAAGTACAAACTGCTTAATTGCAGAGGAAAGACAGAAAGTACAGAGAAAGGTTAACATTCAAAAGGAAGAAACCATTATGTAAGAAGTTTAAATTAAAGACCATTTATTAAACACCTATGTGGAAGATTTGTTTAAATTTATAAGAAAACCACAAATACCAGGATAAGAATTACATGGAAGTAGTAAGGATTGTTGACATTAGCAAAAAATCTTTCTGCAAGTACATTTCTAAAGAAGAAGAGAGAAGGATCATCTGAAATAATATTTATAACTATACAGCTATAAAAAACCATTACTTTCTGCAGAAAGGTAGTCAAATAAAAGTCTGTGAATTCAGCATTGTAAAAGGAATGCATGGTTAGAAAGCTCTTTTAGATAAGAAAGCTTTTTAGCTTTGTATATAGTTACAAAGCTGGTAACAAAATTTGGGGAATTGAGTTCTAGCTACATAATGGAAAAATCATTCTACCTAAACTTTTCGCATGGTGACCATTAATTTTATGTTCCTCATTTCCCATATTTTTAGTTAAAGGCTGTAATTTTTCATTTGAATGTTTTCAGCTACAACTGTAATTATTAGAGCTATGCTATATTTAAATAGAGTGCCATATGACACAGCATATGCTGGCTTAAATCAGATCTAGATATCCAAAACTGGCATCTAAAAACAAATGATGCTTCTGTCTGTCTTTCCTCTGTGTCCAGATTCCCCATACGTCAAAGACGAATTACAAGTCTTCATATTATTAAGCTGCTGGGTGAAAATAAATAAATAAATAAATAGATAAACAAATAAATAAAACAATAAATAAATCAGTGTCTGTGAAGCACTTGCATATTCTAGTAAGGACTGCTACAGAAAACCTGTGGGCAATAGGGAAAATTATCATTTCTGTCTTCAGTGTAGTAAAGATAACATGGGACCACATCAATATCTGTTCATTAGCTGTGCAATAAATGAGACTAAGCCCTGGAGGAAGGCTATGCTCTAATGTATACACAAAGGCCAAAATGTCAAGCAACCTTCACAATAATATTTCACAACATTATATTGCACAAACTCTCTAAAGCTTTTAACGTGGCTTTTTATATTTAATAAGGATCTACAGAAGCAGAAAATGCCAAAAAAGACTATGTAAATTCTAGCGAAATCCAATAATAAAGATCTTGTGGTATTAAGAGCCAAAAAGACACTATATGTCTTTCAAGTGTATTTCACCTTTTGGTATGACACTGTTGTGCTCTCTCAAGCAATACTTTGGATATCTGTGAAATTATTCTTGTTAATGAAGTAAACACACTTGTGCTCCAGAAATTTAATTCAAAACTTGAAGACAAACTGAGATGGGGATAAACCATAAGCAATTCTCAGTATTCTTTAACTGAACCTGTTGCTCCCAATTTTGGAGAGAATGTCCTAAGGGGAAGCAAAATATCCAAGGAAAGAAATCTCAGTTGACATGTACTAAGGTATATAAGATTGACACCAGAATGATAGCAAATATGGAGGAATTTGATGCTGCAGCTTATTGCCTAAAGGTACTTATAAAGTAGTCCAGCAAAATAGATTTTCTTTTCATGGACTGTTTAAATTCTTTACATTTGAAAGCTGTGATACAAGAATATTCATGGATTTAGAAGGGTGCCTGGACACTACAACTTAAACAACAGAAATAGATAGATAGATGTTTACACAGTTTATCCAGAGCAGTGCTAATCCTAGGCATGATCCAGTTTAGGTATCATAATAGATACTTAAATGAGTCCAGCAGTGAAGCATAGCGTTTTATAAATCATTCTCTTAGTCTTGCTTATCTAAATCCTCCCTAAGCAGTGTTTTAGCTGCATGGTCATTTTGATCTTCCTCTAAATACTACAATAGGCATCAAGTCTCATTACTATTATTTCCTCAAGCAAACTTATATAAACACAGATTTGGATACAACCAAGCTCTGTTCAGATATGATCATCATGATGTAGCACTTGTAATTTGACTAGACCACTGCTCTATTTTAACCATAGAAATAAACCATAAAATATAGAGAAAGTGGCTGTGTGTAGGGGTATGGGCTCATGTCATGGATTATATAAAGATGTATTTTTGATAGCCTTTCTATCAAAGAATTTGTCAGCCTCAAAAAAAAAATAAAAATCCTGTTAATTTTATGCTGCAAGGGTTTTCTGTTTCAACTTTCTATTTGTTCAATTATTTATTGGTTTATTTATTTATTAATAAAATAAATAAAACAAATTATGTCTGGATGTGGAAGATAATAGCTGCTTAATCTTCAACTGTTAATCTTTACTGACACTTTATTTTGTAGACAGTTTGAGGTGTTTTTTTTATAGCAATGTTTTATCTTAAACTTTTTCCACAATGATGCCTTTGATTTAAATTCGGTAGTCATACACATAGTCATACACCTATAACTATCTTGATATATGTCTATATGTTGGGTAAAAAATTGAAAAAAAAAATGGCATTAGGATTTTTTTTCAGTCCTCTTCATCTTTGAAAATGACCCCAGAATGGTAGAGAAAGCATATCTCAAAGATCCAGATTGTGAATTAGTGCGGCTGCATTTTAGGGTAAAGAGGTATATTGATTTTCACCTTAACTTGAAGAAGCCTTTGTCTGTTGTAGCTCGAACACAGAGATTTCATCCTTGTTTTAAATCAAACACAGTGTGTTGGACACTATCATGTCAAGGCATTACCTCAGAGAGAGTTACTTGACTAAAACCACTCCAATTTCTTAATATACTTGGCTAAAAATGCAGAAACTTAAAATTTCTCATTCAAAAGAACACTATCTTTGTTTAGTATTTTTTAGCATTCACCCTATTCTTAATATGTCATTTTTTCAGAAGTTTCTATACAAAAACATTTGAAGTATCCCAGTTGTGTCATCCTCATTAACTTTCAGTGTTAGCTATCTTCATGAATTTTTGAGAGTATTTGTAGCAGAGCATTCTACTCATGTATGAGTAGGGATAACAAAGTCTGGTTCACTAACATTAGAAAAGTGCCAGCTAGAACAATACAGACTTCTGAATTACCTCTCGTATGTAATGGAGAAAATGAAGCAGGCTATCCATTTAAATTGAACCACATTAGTTTAGAATCCATTTTTTTCCTTTTTTTTTGTATTTTTAATTTTGAAGAAGTTATCGCATTTCAAATTCTGAGTTGACTTGTATGATACATAATGTTTTAAGTCTAAGTTACTGGAAACCATAGTCAGTAATGAAATAAATAATGTGAAGTTAATATCCAGTTAGTTTAAGTTAAGCAGAAGTTGCAGAAGACCAGAAAAAATTAAGAATGGTGAAGAATTAGGAGAACAGCTTAGAGAGCACAGAGCAAAACTACTATTTTGGAGAAGTTACAGAATATGTTTTTACATGTTATACTGCAATAATGTGTTCTGAATAAAAAAGGATTTCAAACTTGGGAAAACAGATAGAGAAGGAAGAGTGTTGAAAGTATGAAAATGTAGCAGACTTACAGAGTAGAAAAGACAAAGAAAAAAGATTGGTTTGGGAAACTGTGAACATTAATATTGTTTTTCCTTTTTTCTATATGCTCTAAGTGTGTTACTTCTCTGAGTTTTCATTATTTGTTTTTCTAGAGAAAAGAATATGCTGATCAACAGTTTTGATATGTTTCAGACAAAGAAGCATTAAACTTAAATACCTCTACCTTTCAGCACTTAAGAAAATTTAATGAATACTTGATAACTACCAAAAATGTTTAAAATAAGTACCAGTACATAGCTCAGAAAAAAAATATTAAAAAAAAAAACACATATACAAAAACAGTGGAGGGTGCATTTTTTTATTCTCTTTGATCTGCTTTCCCTTTATAATTAATTGCAATCTTGAAACCCCAGGGAATACAAAAATCTTCATTGTTAGCATTCATAGGAAACAGGAAAGAGTTGAATCATTGATTAATGTTAAAAAGGACTACCCAAATGTGCTATTATAATCACAAAACAGAACTGATTCGCCTGCTTCATTGAACCTCTTGGGTTCAAATAAATGTTAAGTCTTTGTCTTTTAATATTACATTAACAGCAGGAGCTGTTTTATTTGGAAAATATCAAAACTGATGTAGTCTCTGATTTCTAATGGCAATTACTGTTGTTACAAAAATAATATTTACAGTATGGAAAATATTGCACCCTATTCAATTTGCATGGTTAAAAATGACTCATATTAGCATATTTTAAGAAACTGATTAATTACAGCATTTCAGATGATGATCATTTGCATTTGAGAGAGAGTATCATCTATGCAAAGGGAGGAAAGTTCTTAAAAGTCACTTTCAGTTGTGAGGAAGTGCTTTAGTACTTGAAATGCAGACAAATTAAATCACTGAATGCCTTGTTGGATAAATGTATGTAAATTAAATCCTTTTTCCCATGGACTGAACTACATCAGATTCACAATGTACAGTCATACTGACTACTAAGCAACAAGTGGTAACTTTAAATAAAAAGTGAAGTAATTTATTTTTGCCAGATCTACCACAGTTGCAATAAAACTTCCACTAAGCAGCTGCTTGCTTTTTTTATTTTTTTTTCTTCTTCTTCTCATCTCTCTTTTTAAACTTTATAAGTTATATATGTGAAAGATGGAAATTCATCATCATGACATGGATATCAGAGAAAACATTTCAACTTTTTTTAGGTGATTCATTTCTTTTTCATAGCAAGTTTGGAACCACTGCAGATTTATTCTATAGGATTCCCTAAATGCAGGAAAGTCAAAGATAAACTGGCAAAATGTAGAAGTAGTGTAACTTAAAAAAAAATCATAGAAGGTGGCTCTGAAATGTTCAGAGTTCATCTTCTTCAAAGCAAAACCACCTATACCTATATTGCTCTTCACAGATATTTAACTAACCTGTTCTCTGACAAATTAGACTAGTTTAGGATTGTAATTTCATTACTTCAATCCCCATTCATAAAGTGGCTACTCCTCTGAATGAAATTGTAACTCTATTTCTTGTATTTATTTTGACACTTTGAAATGCGGACTTGCAAGTGAATCATTAGAAGGGACGTGAAACTTAACGAAATTCAGGAGTTAAATTTTGACGAATTATATATGCTATGTCAGAAATTCTTCCTGCAATAGCAGGAACTGTGATGAAAATTGGATTATTTTGTTCTGTCTTGTCAAGATAATGAGATGTAGAATCTTCTATGCTAGTGTTGAAAAATGGTATGAGTAGAATGAAATATTTGGCAAGCAAGAACAAGCTATGGGTCCCTCCCATTTCTCACAACAGTGGGCAGCTTTTAGAGCTTCCTTCTACAAATTTAAATGGGAGCATTCAAGATCTGCAATTTGGAAATTTCTTCTGCTCACTTACTTCTGCATTCAACCCTTTCATCTGTAATATTGCTCATGTAGCTTATATTTGTACCTCTTTTACAGGAAGCAAAGAATCTGTGTCATTTCCCTTGAACTGCACTAATTTTCTATATGCTTCATAATTTAACAGGAATGAAACAAATTACATTATAGAAATGTTTTTAAATTCTGTAGTAATTACTTTAGAAATCTGGAGAGTCATCCTCAGAATCAGAGGCTTTCTAAACACCTTTTAATCCACACTGAGAAAAATGTTACAAGAATTTCTCATATGTAGCCTAGTTAATATATATGTACAATAAGCATAAGTTGAGTCAAAGGCATATGAAAGAAAAGCCAAACATCCAAATAGAGATTTCTTCAATTCTTAATGTTCCCTAGTTCCTTTCTGTTCATGTCTGTTTGTCTGCCCATATTTAGTCTGACTGCAATCCACAGGACTAATTCTGCATCAGTGGATAAATCTTTGACAAAATATACTCAAAATCCAAACATTGAGGAACAAAAACCAATACCAGTATTTTTTTTTCTCAGTGTTGGGGTTTTCCCAATAATTTTAGTTATATTGCTCAAATAGACACGAAAGTTAACACCATTTCTCACAAAACAATAAAAAAATAATATGAAACACTATTTTTGCATAGTAACAATTTTAAACAGTCTCTCTTTTTGTTCATCTTATATATTTGGAGCTTTTTCATAGTACACATTTGCATGGACTCTCAACATCAAAAGCTTAGTAAACAATGAAAAAAGCACATAAAAATCACTTGTATATTAATGTTAGTATTTTTATACACTGAAATTCTAATTATGAAATTATCTAAATCAGACTGAAGTATAAAGGTATGGCAAAAAGTGAAGATTGATATTTGGGTTAAATTATCTTCAGGATGGGAATTTCAGTGGCTCTGAAAAATGATTCTGAAAAAAATTAAGAATGGAGTAAGGTAGTGAATCATAGAATCATAGAATAGTTAGGGTTGGAAAAGAGCTTAAGATCATCTAGTTCCAATCCCCCTGCCATGAGCAGGGACACCACACACTAAATCATGCCACGCAAGGCTCTGTCCAATCTGGCCTTGAACACTTCCAGGGATAAAGCATTCACAACTTCCCTGGGCAACCCATTCCAGTACCTCACCACCCTCACAGTAAAGAATTTATTCCTTATATCCAGTCTAAACCTCTGCTGTTTAAGTTTCAACCCGTTACCCCTTGTCCTGTCACTACAGTCCCTAATGAACAGTCCCTCCCAAGCATCCCTGTAGGCCCCCTTCAGACACTGGAATGCTGCTATGACGTCTCCACGCAGCCTTCTCTTCTCCAGGCTGAACAGCCCCAACTTTCCCAGCCTATCTTCATATGGGAGGTGCTCCAGTCCCCTGATCATCCTCGTGGCCCTCCTGTGGACTTCTTCCAACAGTTCCATGTCCTTTTTATGTTGAGGACACCAGGACTGCACACAATACTTCAGGTGAGGTCTCACGAGAGCAGAGTAGAGGGGCAGGATCACCTTCTTCGACCTACTGGTCACGCTTCTTTTGATGCAGCACAGGATACGATTGGCTTTCTGGGTTGTGAGCACACACTGAAGCCGGCTCATGTTCATTTTCTCATCAACCAACACCCCCAAGTCCTTCTTCGCAGGGCTGCTCTGAATCTCTTCTCTGCCCAACCTGTAGCTGTGCTGGGATTGCTCTGACCCAGGTGTAGGACCTTGCACTTGGCATGGTTAAACTTCATGAGACTGGCATCAGCCCACCTCACAAGCATATCAAGGTCCCTTTGGATGGCATTCCTTCCTTCCAGCCTATCAAATGAACCACACAGCTTGGTGCCATCAGGAAACTTGCTGAGGGTGCACTTAATCCCACTGTCCATGTCTCCGACAAAGATATTAAACAAGACCGGTCCCAACACCAATCTCTGAGGGACACCACTTGTTAGTGATCTCCAGACAGACATTGAGCAATTGACCACAACTCTTAGTGTGCAATTATCCAGCCTGTTCTCTATCTGCCGAGTGGTCCACCTACCAAACTGATGTCTCTCCAATTAGAGACAAGGATGTCATGTGGGACAGCATCAAATGCTTTGCACAAGTCCAGGTAGATGATTTCTACTGCTCTATCCTTGTACATCAGTTCTGTAGCCCCATCATAGAAGGCCACCAAATTGGTCAGGCAGGATCTTCCCTGAGTGAAGCCATGCTGGCTCTCACCAGCCACCTTGTTGCTTTTCATGCGCCCTAGCATGCTTTCCGGGAGAATCTGCTCCAAGATTTTGCCAGGCATAGAAGTGAGACTGACTGGTCTGTAGTTCACTGGGTCATCCATTTTCCCCGTCTTGAAAATGGGGGTTATATTTCCCTTTTTCCAGTCATCAGGAACTTCACCTGACTGCCATGATTTTTCAAATATGATGGCCAGTGGCTTTGCAACTTCATTCTCCAGCTCCTTCAGGACCCGTGGATGGATTTCATCAGGGCCCATGGACTTGTGTACGTTCAGGTTTTTAAGATGGTCTCCAGCCAAATCCTCTCCTACAGTGGGCCCAAGGTCTTCATTCTCACAGTCCCTGCATGTGCCTTCCAAGACTTTGGTGGTGCAGTCAGAGCCTTTGCCAGTGAATGAATTCAGTGAGCTGAATGCTCTCTTTCTATATGGCAGCGTGGCCAAGTATGCAGGTCAAAGCACAAAAGAAGTTGCAGCTAGGTTATCAAAAGCAAAAACCACTCTCAAAGTATATGACTCATAAGGAAGACCAAGAAGAAGTTGCTTATCACCTGGAAAAAAATCTCATAATTAAATATTATAGATTACTTTTGTGCCAGCATGTAACTCAGGTGAGATGATGAACTTGGTAATAAAGGGTACGACCACTGAGTAAATGCATAGAGTGCATAGACATATCTTAGTGGGAAAGAGTCATCATGACCTCAGTAAAGGGCCTCATTAGTGTGCTAGAGTGTTATGGGGATGTTAGTGAATACATGAACAAAGGGTATCCTGTAGGTAAGGATAAGAAAGAAAAAAGAAGTCCGCTCAAGAAATACCATCTGTTGGAAGAAAGGTCTTCTTATAGACTGATATCTGGTGAAAGGCCGAAAGCATAGGGTATTTTTCCATGGACACTTTTCAGGATGGGAAAGAGTCATCAGTGAGTCATACGAAGGCAGTTTTTGAGGCCAGGTCTATACACCTTTCTATCAATGAACTGAAAATGGAACAAACAACAAATATCAGAATTTTAGGATTATACTAAGGTCTAAATATTCAGAGTTCATGCCTAGGTTGAGGAACTTCAGAAAGACTCCATAAAAAGAACTGAATGGTCAAAAAAGGTAGCAGATGAGGTCCAGAGGGAATAAAGGTAAAATAATTAATGGAAAAATTATACATGTCATGCATATGTAAAACTGCACTTGGAACTACCAGTTACAATGCAAGAAACAGATCTTGAGGTCATCACTATTTTCAAAGGTTCATCATCATCATCTTAAAGTGTAGCAGCAGCTAAAATAAACCCAATAAAAAGTACTCAGCAGGAAGAATACTATGAACAAGGAAGAGGTCATCCTTCTGGTGCTATCTGAAAACTTGGTGATTCCACATCTTGAATAGGGAGGTGACTCTTTCCTCTTTGTCCTGGTGAGATTCCCCCTGGAATACTGAAACCAGCTCTCAAGACCTCAGTACAGGAAAGATATGGACCTGCTGGAAAGGGTCTAGAAGAGGGCCACTTGGCAAGGGGGCTAGAACTAGATGATCTTTAATGTCTCTTTCAACACAAACTATGCTATGATTCTATGCACTTCTGGTGCCCACATCTCAAGATGTGTCAGGATCACAGCACATACAGAGAAGAGAAACTAAGATGTGGGAGAGGAGAGGACTAAAAGGGTAGGATTCTGAGAAAAGTTTTAGAAGTAAGAATCTGATGTTCAGGCTAAATGTAGAGCTCCGGTTGCTGTTGGATCACGCAATACTAGAAGAAAAGGAAATACACAAGAACTAGTAGGAGATTAGTTTAGATGGCTTAAATACATTACACATAGACAGTGAAATGGAATCAGGTGCTGTGGGTACCAAGACAGATTTTGTGAATACTGATAACATTAGAAGCTTCAAAAAGAGATCAGTGAAATTCATACACTGCAAGTGGATTCTTACATCTAAAAGTAGATACATAATATCTACTTATATCCCATAAAAATTGCATCTTCATAGGCAAATTCATAGATCTAAAAGTGGATATTAAGAGGAAAAGTTGAAAGGGTATGCTGTCATATCCTAATACAGTAATTGTAGATACTGGATCCATTTGACAAAAAGTGGGTAGATTTTGCAGTATGCCTGAATTAAATCTTTTATAGCCACTGCTGGAGACACAGTGCTGAGCTAGACGGACCACTGGTTTGACCTATAAGAAAATTCTTTATGTTCTCTTTTAAGTGAAACTACCTTAGTCATTTTTGCTTCAGGTTTCTGATAATGTGTGTGGTTTCAACCTGTTCATCAGTTATGCCTCTATAGATGAGAGTTCAGAGAGAACTCGTGCTTTTCAAGCCTGAGTGGCAAATACATCACTATTAATATCAACCTTGACCTTTATAATAGTGTTTAGTCTTCGCATTCTAGCCTGCAAAATATGTTTGTCAGTCAGTATAAATCCTTACACAAGAAAGAAAACCTTGGTAATGGACTCATCAAATTGGCAAAATGTAGTAGATGAAGCTTGATGAAATCTGTCTAGGAAAAGAAAGAAACAATATTAAACAGCTGTTGTCATTAGTCATTGGAACAAGAACTATGAGAGTTCAACAGCTCTTCTTATTGTTGGATTTTGCAGCATTGTTCTGCTTCAGAACAGTGACTTACAAGGATACTCCAATACACTGTGTTGTATAGCAGACCAAGTTAGAGGATCATTCTTCTCTTCTCCAGGGTCTGGATTTCTAATTCTGTAAAACAGCCAAGAGTTCATCACATTCTTTGAAATGCGTTAATAGACACAGGCACCTTCCAGAAAATAAAGTCTGAACACATACAGCCAGTCTCAGATTTCTCATGGAACTTTTAGAACAAGTCCAGAGGAGGGCTACGAGGATGATCAGGGGACTGGAGCACCTCCCATATGAAGACAGGCTAAGAAAGTTGGGGCTGTTCAGCCTGGAGAAGAGAAAGCTGCGTGGAGACCTCATAGCAGCCTTCCAGTATTTGAAGGGGGCCTACAGGGTTGCTGGGGAGGGACTATTCATTAGTGGCTGTAGTGATAGGACAAGGGGTAATGGGTTGAAACTTAAACAGCAGAGGTTTAGATTGGATATAAGGAAGAAATTCTTTACTGTGAGGGTGGTGAGGTACTGGAATGGGTTGCCCAGGGAGGCAGTGAATGCTCCATCCCTGGCAGTGTTCAAGGCTAGGTTGGATGAAGCCTTGTGTGATATGGTTTAGTGAGAGGTGTCCGTGCCCATGGCAGGGGGGTTGGAACTAGATGATCTTAAGATCCTTTCCAACCCTAACTATTCTATGGTTCTATGATTCTATTAGTAATGATTTAAATTTTATTGACAAATGAAAGTGTATTCAAATTTCAGTTATCTGATAAGACCATTAAAATACACAAGTGGTGTGTGTTAACCCTGGGAGGAAGTTCAGCCACTTGCCACACAGCCACTTGCTACCTTACCCCCAGTGTGATGGGGGAAAGAACTGGAAGGATTAAAATGAGAAAGCTTGAGGGTTGAAATAAAAACAGTTTAGTAGATAAAGTAAAAAACTGCACACACAAGCAAAGCAAACCAAGGAATTAATTCACTACTTCCCACCAGCAGGCAGCTGTTCAGCCAGCCCCAGGAAAGAAGAGCTCCATCACATGTAACGGTTATTTGGGAAGACAAAAGCCATCACTCCAAGCATACCCCTTCCTCTTTCCTCCCCAGCTTCTATTGCTAAGCATGACACCTTATGGTATGGAACAACCCTTGGGTCAGTTGGATCAGCTGTCCTGGCATGTCCCCTCCCAGTTTCTTGTGCATCCCCAGCCCACTCACTGGTTGGGGAGAGTCAGGGGAACAGAAAAAGACTTTTCTGTGTAAGCACTGCTCAGTAATTGTTAAAAGTTGGGTGTGTTATCAACACTGCTTTCATCACAAATCCAAAACATAGCACCATCTGAGTTACTATGAAGGAAATTAACTCTATACCAGCTTAACCCAGAACAATAAGGCACAGTTTCTATCACAAATAATTTATAATCTAAACAGAAGCTAACTTAAGTGAGCGCTGTGCAAGAAAAGAGAAACATAGTTGGAGCAACAAAAAAAGCAGAAGAGTGTGTATATAGGACAGAAAATGTAAATGTCAGTGTTTTCTTTCCCTTTTCAATGACCAGTAATGTAACAAAATAATAGCTGAAGTTCAGTAAGAGCAGGCCCAGAAAGGTGTAGAAAAAAGAATACTTTAAGTTCCAAAACTGACTTTTCACTGGAGATAATATTGACATTAATGAACACCATTGTGGAAAAATAGGTGGGTTTTTGTCTATTTTTAATTTTCTTCTGAATTATTATTTTTTTTCTCATAATATCTTTTGCTTATTTTTTGTTAGGTTTTATTTTTTCTTCTTTGGGATAAATATCAGGAAAAAGTTCTGTCATGTCAACTGCATAGAAAAAATCTCAAACTAAGTGCTATGTGCCAGCATTTTTGGCTGCACCTTTTATTGGTTTCATGCAAAATTTCATTAGTTGCCAATTTTGTAGAAAAACAAAGGATATTTGAACATACACACTTCATGCTTGATTTTACAGTTATTTTTTGAAACACATTAGGGTCTAATTTAAAATTCAGTGAAGTCAAAGGGAGACTTTCCTTTTGATTTCTATAAGATGATCAAACATGAAAAGAAGAGGCCAGATGAAATTTCGACTGCTGTTTTTTTAGATGAACATTTGTTTTTTCAGTATCTAATGTGTATTTTGAGACACTGTTAAAAGCTACAGTGCTTTCTATATTATGAATGCTTTATGAGATCTATTCAACCTGAAATTGCCCAAAATGAAGTGTCCTCTGGCAAAGGCAGTATAAGAAATCGCTTATCTCATGCTCCTGTCTACTTGTCCACATTATTTAAAACAGGTCAGGTGGATCATACAGTCAAAATTATTTTTGTATAGAATATACATGTTATTTAAATACTGAGAGTTCTCTTTTGGATTTTATTTTTTATTTTTTATTTCTTTATTAATTGGAACATGTTCAAGCTTTTTGCATTTCAATTTTTACTTTATATTTTATGCTTGTGCCTCCCCATCCAGCCACAGATTTAAGGTGAGCTAAAGAGTTTTCATTCTTATCCTTTCTTCCATACAATATGATGAATTCCTAACTGCTTAGCTCTCAAATTCATATTGGGTTGCTGCTCCCAGTATGATACACACACACACATTCCTCTCTTTTTCACACCTAAAGACAATAAAAATCTTAGGCACCTCAGTCAGTAGATGTAAAATTAAACAATAAATAATTTTAGGACTTCAGTTCTGATGCTTTCTGTATTTTATAAAATAGTTGCTAGAAACACTGCCAAGAAGGCAAACAGTGAACTTCTTTTTTAACAGCTGTATTTAAATACTGGAGAAGAAAGCAGAAGACACCACTTTTTTCCCCCCAGCATTGGTCTCACTTCAGTTGAAGTAAATGATGTTCCCTAAGTTGCAGGATCTCAGCTTTGTCTTAGCAACACTATCTCACCTAAGCTTACCCCTTACTCCCCAGATCTTCATATAATTTTTCTCTGGCTCTGAGTTCATTGTGAATTTAATTTCACTTTGTTTGTTGATCTGAGGGTCTATTTTGATCTAAATGGGTCTGTGACCTTGTAAATCCTTCTTTTACCTTCCTCTGTTATAATCTGTGGATTTAAACTACCTTCACTACTTTATGAGGTTGCACTCTAACTTCTACAGGCAAATCAGCATCAGACTGACCTTGGTGTTATACTATTTGGATGGCATGAACTTGTAATTTACAGACTGTAGATTGTAAAAGTTCCATTGAAATTGGCAGTGCATTAAATGCTTGTAAATTTGTATGAAGGAATTAAATTTGTGAGTTTGCTTACCATCAATGCATGAAAAATTTCAACAAATGCTTTAAAAATTCTACTACATCAGCAGGCAAGTGATACTAAAATCTTACAAATTTGCTGTTTTGAAAAAAATGTCTAGCAATAAAACAAGTCCATCAATATTCAGCCATCAGAAATATAAAAAACAATTTCAAACTTTTGATAAGGTTTGATCTATTTGTTTACTATTTTTCTTTGACTATGGAAATCAAAGTATTAATTGAGTTGTACATTTCCACCTGATAAAAGTTACTTTCAAGGATATAAAGAAAAAATCCAATACGCTTCTATGAAAACTATGTAGTCATGCAGAAGAACAAGTATCAGGCATAAAGAGATTTAGAGGTCTATTTACATGAGAGGTTGCTGCATCATACAGAAATACCCATGCTAGAATAGAACCAGACAACTCAGATGACAAAGGAAGGGAGAAACTAAATATTCATCTGCTCTCTGTTTCATTACTACCTCTTTGAGTTTCTTGTTCTCACATAAACAGATGGGAACAGACTAAGTATCTGTATCAAGTATCTGGAATGACATACTTTATGAGTGGTTTCATTAACTCAAGATCTATTCAAGTTGTTTATGTTCATACCATCATTTTCAAAGAAGTAATTTTCCTCTTCAAGTTTTATCAAGTGTATTTCCTGTCTGCACATAGAATCTATGAGTCAACATCCTCAATACAAGATGTTCAACTTGTGCTTATCAGTGTACTTTAGCTGCTGGATCTCCCTAGAAGTACGACAAAAACAGTGGAGTAAGATTCAGCCACAACTTAATCTGAAATTACAATAATGAGCCAAATACTAATCCAAAAGGGACATACATTAGGCTCTGAGTTTGTTTGCGCTTGAAATCTTGTATGAACAGTTCATAATTCCTTCCTAATTACATCTTAAACAGTGGAAAAGTAGTAGGAACAGCTCTTCTTTCCAACTCCAGAATTGAAAAGAAAGAGAAAAAGAAAAAAAAAGAAAAAAGAATCAATCTACTGATCTTTCTGTCCTTTCGTAGGTTTTTAATTAAATCAACCGGTCTGCAATGACACAGACAGGGGAATTAAAAAAAAAAAAAAAGAAAAGGACAACTTCTGGAGGAAAAGGTTAAAAGGTTCTTAATGTCCTTTTTAACATTTTCAGAAGTGCATTAAGTGAGAATGTTCTCAGGAAAAAAACTTAGAAACATTGTTTCATAAAAACAAATCAGCAGGAGATGATGTTCTGAACTTACTTAAGAGCAAAAACATTTCAATTTAATCCTGTAATATATGGCATAAATTCTATAACACCACTTACATAAAAGACTGGTTTGAGAGAGACATTGTTCTTGGTAGATATAATTTTTAAATTCATCAGCTTGTGTTTTGAACTACAGAAATATGTAATTCCTTCTTGCATTCTAAAAATAAGTATGCTTAAGTAATACAGTGTCAAAGCCTGCAAAGCACTATTAGTCTACTAGTTACCTTAGGAGACATAGAGACGACACTAAAAAAAAAGGAAAAAAAAATGCTACACAAAACCTGAAGGTAAAAATACTGAAATAGATCATTGATTATGTTCTTCATTTCTGTTATTAGAGCCTTTGGCTAAAGGTCATTCTATATTACTGCAACAGGTCATATAGGAGAAATATTAAGCCATTAATAATAGCGTAAAAGAAGAATGTCACATATTATTTCATATATGCTAACTAAATTTTATTTCAATGGTAATTGCATCTGTTTGAATTACATCATTCTTAGCCAGATTCCTTTCTTTCCACCTTACTTGATCACCTACAAACACAAGACCCACTGAAATCCTAAAATGCTTGTCTTCTAGCAGA
This sequence comes from Melopsittacus undulatus, assembly GCF_012275295.1. NCBI lineage: Eukaryota > Metazoa > Chordata > Aves > Psittaciformes > Psittaculidae > Melopsittacus > Melopsittacus undulatus. The sequence goes on along the minus strand of NC_047529.1, from coordinate 26,174,525 downwards.
CACTCTCAGGATCATCCTAGGGTGATGTAGATCATAGTGCTGTTGGGGACAAAGAAAGACTCTGTGACCCTTCCCTAACTTAAAGACAAACTGATTTAAATGCATCTTAACACCAAATACAGTGCATTAAATTGTCCAGGTGGATTTAAAGACATAGGACATGTTCCCTTTCTGAAATTCAGTTCAAGGAGCATGAAGGGAAGTGTGCATGAACAATGAAACATCTTCTCACTGAGTATGGTTTTTGCTTGTTAAACTTCCATTTTCTTGACTTTAGCTTGCATGGAATCAACATCTAAAATAATTCAGCCTCTTTGGCAGCAGCTCTATTTGCTGTATTTTTTTATTTCAGTGATAACAGAGCAATAACACTGATGTAGCTCTGTGTTTGCAACCCCTTTTATGTTTTGGATCCTTCTTTATTAAAGTTTGTAGCATTATGTGTTAAATGGTTAATTTAATTTGTTGCATGGTAGTTCTCAGCTTTCAGTTCAGTTTAGAGTGGTTTCTTTGTCTATCGACTGTGCTGTTCTGCTACACTGAATTAAAGACAATTTGAGAAAGTGTTCTTGTACTAATGTTTCCAGCTTCTCTTTTAGGATCTCAGTAATTATTGTTTTCTAATTTAGCAGCACGGAGTTGTGTAAAACAGATAAGACAAACCTCAAACAAACAAAATCCACTTTGAAATATATTTCAATCAACCATAGAGAGCTTAGTATTCAGTACTCATAGGTCACAAAATCTAAAATTCTGTCCTTTTCCAACTCATTTGCTGAATAAAATGAATCAATTGAAGTAAGGTTCACAGGAACCTCTACAATAAGTGCAGATCAATCTGACTTGTTGATAACTTAGGATCTGAATAGTGCAGATGATGCAATTTACATTTAAGATCAATATCCTAAAGCAAGGATAAAATATTAATATATAGCATGCCAGTGAATCATAAAATCTTTATACTTCAAAAATAGGAGGGAGCTTAATTTTAACAGAGGGTACAAATATTCCTTTTTATACACTTGTACTGTTAAATTGGTTGTAGCATTCCTGAATTCGTAGTAAATTCTCCACGGACATGATCTTTCTGGAGCTGTGAAAGAATGGGTAGACAAGTCTTTAAATCTCATTACAGTTTGTTGTAGCCCTCAATAGCTAATATGGCTTTTCATCAAGTGCCCCTCTGAGAAATCTCATTATAAAGTTCTCCTTTCAATAATCCAGCTCTCTTACTGCTTGGACGCTTACTACAAAGTTGAGAAAGAATGTTAAATTCTTTTGGGGTTTGTCAAGTTATACTAAAATAGCAACTATATATATATTTAAACCAAGAATATATGAGGTACAAAATATTAATTTTATTTTTTTAATACCCTTTGAAACTAGTCAGTTAACTATTAATTCACACAAATGAGGTAATGTTGTGTTATTCTACTTTGTCTTTCTGCAGTGTTCCAGTTTTGTCAGACTGGTACAACCAATATATGTTACACCCATATAGCCTCTGCTTTACTAAGAGATGGAGCCAAAGTGTAGTGCAGGAGTGGATTTATCAGAGGAGGTAGGTAATATTGGCCATAACCTTCCTTACCAGCTCTGGGTGGAGCAAAACAGTGCTTATTGAGGGAGAGGGCATGCTTGTGTCATAAGATACAAGAGATTGCAAGACCTCATGAGCAGAGGATCTAGACTAATCTTATGCTGAAACTGGGAGCCCAGCCACCACCATTCCCTTTGCACCATGTTCCAAGTTAGGAATATAGTAAATTTAAGGTTGCATGGGATGTATTGACATATGAGTCTAAAATTAAACATAGAATCCAAATCATTTGGAAGCCATGGTCTGTACTCAGGTTAAATCTAGAAAAGAGAATGTGAATCCAGAAGTCAAATTCAGTGCTGGCCTTAATAGTTCAGGTGCAATGCAGAGATCTGAGTATAGACAAGTTGCTTCCACAGCAGAAGTTACATTTTCATTGTACTCTGTGTACTTTGTATATTCTGTGGCTGAGTTTAGTGTTTAGTGTAAGGTGTCCCTACCCATGGCAGGGGGGTTGGAACTAGATGATATTAAGGTCCTTTCCAACCCTAACTATTCTATGATTCTATGTTTCTATGTATATGTGTCCAGAGAGAGCAGGAAGAGAGCTTAGAAAACAGTCCAATTGTTTTTAATTCCCATCTTTTATTTTGCTAAAATATTTTTTGACCTAAAATGGCTTCATGAAATTTAATAGAAGTATACCAAAAAATACACTAAGCATCATTAAAATCACACTTTGCAAGTTGCAATGCAAGTATATAGGTGAAACTCATTAAAAAAATATTCATCTGCCTAAAGCCGATTACTTCAGATGCATGGTTGATTAGTATTTGAACAAAATAAATGGGTGTCATGGTTTGAGCATGTTTTGAGGGTGTTTTTGTTCAAGGTTTTTTCCAGCCAGGTGGAGGAGGGGAGTCCGGGAGGAAGGAGAGACAGGACACCTGACCCAGGCTAGCCAAAGAGGTATTCCATACCATAGCACGTGATGCCCAGGATGCATACTGGGAGAGAGAAAGCTGGAGGGGTAGAGCTGGAGGAAAATGGAGAAGGGAGCACATGGTGCTCGGCCGGGCAGGGTGGAGTGAGTTATGGGTCGGTGGCTGGTGGGGTGTTGTATTCTTTTCACTTGTTGTTTGCTGTGTCATTATTATTTGTAGTGGTAATGGCAGTAGCGATTCTGTGTTATGCCTTAGCAATTAAACCGTTCTTATCTCAATCCGTGGGTGCTACATTCTTTGGATTCTCCTTCCTAACTCTCCAGGAGTTGGGGGGCTTGGTTTAAACTACGACAATGGGGCAATTAGAGAACACTATTGCTGGACACTGGTAAAAGAGAAGCTGAACAAACAACAAATCAAAATTAGCTCATAAAGTGCAATATCCTCATGCATTTGCTGGTCTGATAATATAAACAGCATTGAAATTCATGCCAAAAATTTTTGGATGGCTTATGCACTACAAAGTAAAATGAAAAGCAAACGAAATAAATTGCAAACTCTTAAGAATTATAAAAAGCTGCTATCAGGTAAATGAAACACGCTGATACACCATTAAATGTACTTTACAAACTCATTTGTGTCATAATATCAATGTAGCTGGATGTGCTCCAGGACCTGAGGAAGTAGGCATGTTGCCACAAGTTTTTTCTTTCCACAAACAATACATCCTGTTACCTCTCTGAAACACAATCTATCAGTGTCTTTCTTCAGAGCTTTGATTGTGATCCTTAAGTATTCAGTTGGTACGGTCACAGCCCACTGTAAAGAAGAATGTTACTTCATTTGGCAGGATTACAGTGAAGGGTGTACATATATTTCTGTGGGGAAACCAGTTAACTTCATTCTGCTAGGTCAGACAGCAGCATAGCCTTTGATTGCTGAATGAATGATTCTGTGCACACTCTCTATCCGCTGCAGAATGTACAAGACTGGCAATCTTAGTCAAATCCAAAGACAGACTCTAAGGGCTAATTTTTAATGCCAAATGCATTAGATTTTTTAAAGCTCTGCTCTTTTGAATCATTCAGTGTGATGGGTATTTAGGAATATTGTGGGTAAGATAAGATGTAAAGACTCTATCACAGCTCAAAAAGGCCAATATAAACCAATTATTTCTCTAGCTGCAACTAAGGGACCAATTAGCAATATCTGACAGAGGACTGCAGCCCAGCTGAAAAAAGAATAGCAGCCAGTGGGGGTCAGGTTGTATTACAGAAAAGAGCCTCAGATAATATATAGGTTGGGTTTTTTTTTAAAGTATGATAGAGAACACAAAAGTAGGTGATATCTATTAGGAGACAAATGGGAGCAACCCAGGAAAGAAGAAAGAGCAGACCTTATATGCTACTGACTCCTTTGTCTCATCTACAGGGGGGAAATCTGGCCTTTAAATGTAAAGAGCAAGAAAAGTCAACCTTCTGTACTTGGAAGGGCTGAAGTATGGGAATCAGGCCCAGCAGACATAGGCTTTGTTTGTACTTTCTGTTACTGCTTTGATTTCCCTGTTTCTCTGTCATTTGAATGGACTGAAATAACTCTAGTGTGTCTCCTCAAGAGAAAGTGAAAATGGATCATGCTCCTGCAGCTTTGAAATGCTGCCTCTGTAATCTACTATCACACTGACCAGCTGAGTTGAATGATTTAAGACTTTCATAAGGTTAAGACTGCCCAAAGAAATGATGAACAGAGCAAGGTTCTCTCCCCAGATGGTGAAGTTGGTAAATTTGCTATATTCAGTCCCATTTTGTTGTTTATCTTCAATGCAGATATATTGGTATAGTCTTTCCATCACATTTCAAAAGAGATAATGGAAGGATTTTTTTCAGATGCATCTTTGGAGTTAGGAGTACTCCTTCTCCTCCAGTTTTCCATAAGGGAACTGTTAAGGCACTATTTTTCTAATTTTCTATGTGAGTCAAAAAAGTCCAGCCTTGAATTCCTGAATTGGTCCATTCATAAAATCTTCTCCTCTATTTATTCCTTGGGATTTCTTTGAAACCAGGACAGCAAATCTGAAGTGAAGAAAACCACAAGGATCCCTTTGCCTGTTGTTAGGTTAGCTCAAAAACTGAAGTTAGCTAATTTAAAGGCAATTAAAAGTCCACTAAAACACTGTATACGTCTTTAGAGGGCAGACATATCTCTTAAATTATCTTCTTTGCTTTGGCATTTCTGTCACGACAGATCAAAAAGTTCTAACTGTTATAAGAATATTTGCGGTTTTAGTTCTAGATCCCACAGGTAATATTAAATTATCTATTAAGTTTTTTAACATAAAAAATAAAATTCTGGAAAGCAAAACTTGCTGCTGTATGTTAGACTGTTGCTGTTAAGAGTTATGTTTCTAATGCAAATTTGTCAAAAGTCAGTGTCAGAAGCATCTTTAATATTAATCATGAGGTTTTTCAAGCCCAAAAATTTCTACTTAAATGTTAGATTTTCTTTTTTATCAATTTATTCCTGTCTAATTTTTTTTTTCCTAGCAGTTCCTGGTCTGTATACTGCATATGATATGAAAACACAGACATCAATGGCAATTTAAGTGATCAATTAATACACTGGAATATCATTGGTCACTCTTCATTTTTATCCCCTGACCATACTCAGTTATATCTGTTTGCAAAGCAAATTGACAAAATAGCAGGGATCATAAGATAACTTCATATTTCATGTTTATATGTGTAACAGATTTTTGCATGTATGTATTGAGATAGTGAGTGTAGGAAAAAATAAAGGTATCTCAGTAGATAAAATTACCTTTACTAAGGGGACACAAGTACAAAACAGCCACTACAAATCTAATGATAACTTTTGTTCTCAAGTATACCTATCCCACTACTTGTCTGTGACTATAAACACGGTGAAGAACTTAACATAAAAAAATCTGCTCTTCTTGAGCTGATTAAACAGCTGTTGGTTCTGCACCTAGCCACCATTGTTGATTTAAAACTTTGTTTACAGAACAAAGCTAATCATTTTTCATGCAGTTGGATGAAAATGTTTATGTGTCCCCTTGAAGTTCATTGTGGACATCAAGCTTCTTTTATTATTATAATTTTTATTGTAGTTTCAATTACAGAAATGTCTCAGGGGTGTGTGATGTACATCTACCTGATTTGCTTAATGTTTGATACTAGTATTTAAAATTTCTGTAAAACCATGCAGAAATGTTTTTCGACTTGTGGGTGCATGTTTGTGCAAGCTTACTGCTCTATCTTGTTATCTGACGTTTTTGTCTTTTAAAATATTGACTCAATTTACATTCCTTGATAATAACATATACTTGAAATGACTGAAAATAGAGCTTGGCATTAGAGCAACTCTACTAAGTATTTGAATTCTGACTGTGAAATCACATTATTCATAAAACAGTAGTATAGTAGTTTTACCCATTTGTTAGTCTGCAATTATTAGCATTGTATTTAAAGACATTAATCATTTAGAGGATTTCTTTAATGTGTAGTGGAGTCATATATTATCAATTCTGTGAAAATAAAAGGAAGTTATGTCTCATGCTGTCAAAACCAGGGAAATATTCTTTTGCTGTAATAAATTTCCTCAGGAGAAATCTTTTAAGATACTCATCTTAATTACACTAGTATTTTATAATGCTGTAAGGGTAAGATAATGATGAGGGTATGAGTAATGCTGAAAAGACCTAGAGCCTAAATTAATGATGATTAGTTTTAACTTTCTTAAAGTGTATTTCCCAAACTTCTAAACTACAAAGAGTATCTGTGTACATAATATTCTGCCTAAGACTGAGTGAATTTTGCCAGAATGTATTTTAATGTAGAAAATAAGTTTTCTGTGATGTACAACCAAGACAGACTCATCCAAACTGTAACCATATTTCTTCAGTTATTTCAATAAATGGAACTCAGTTTTGAAACACCACTAAGCTAAAGAACGTCCTGACCTCATACCTTTCCCATCTGCAATCAGTAATCAAAAAAGTATACAGAAAATAGAGCCCAGAGCACAAAGGATTGGATGTGAAGGTTAACAGTTACTTTGATACTGTTACCTAAATGCAACTGTCCATACTTAGATGGTTTAACTTTTACTAGGTTAGTCCAAACAACTGTAGTCAGTTCAGTTAGAAGAGTCTGAAGAGATATTTAGTTTACCAGCTGTTAGCATCTGGTAAATGGTGCCATTTCAGATATCATAAGATATGAAAGATACGTGCATGCAAATATATAAAACATAAAACCTACAGGAATGTGATGTCCTTCTGAAGTACCATATTCTCCCAAGAGTACTTTGTTTGGCCTAAGATACGTAAGTATGAGGCAAGTGGGTCAAGCGTAAGGCAATGTAATCAGTGTACATTAAAAATGTTAGCTATGAAATCATGACAAAACTCAGTATTGATGTAACGTCCTCAGGCATGCTTTCTTAGAATTCATTAGTAAAGGGCACATATTATATTTCATACTAATCTCAAATGTGTTTGAAATAGTGATGGTTTAGCCTTGGCTCATCCAGCTGCTCATTCACTCCTGCTTCTCAAAGGGATAGGGGAAGAAATGAGGCAAAACAGATTCGTCTTGGAGAAAATTAAAGTGCAGTCAATGAAAAAAGATTTGCATTGAGAGAAAAAATACAAATGTTAAAACAGCACCTTTCCTTCCTCTTTTTCCAGACTCAGCTTCATTCCTTCACTTCTTTCTTCTCTACTTGCTGCCTGAGCAGTGCAGAGGGGAAGTGGGATGAGGGATTAAGGTCAGTGCATACTTGTTCCCCTTTGCCACTTCTTTCACACTTTCTCCTGCTCCAGCGCCAGATTTCCCATAGGTAGCACTCCTGCTCAAAAGAACTGCTTCAGTGTGATTTTTCCAAAGTCTGCCACTCCTTCAGGAAATATTAATCTGCTTTGTTGTCTCATCCAAAGGCTGGAGTGGATATCTGCTCCACAGAGCACCATGAAGCACATCCTCTTCTGACCTTGGTGTTCCCTCTGCTGTTTCCTGTTGTTGTTTCCCTCCTCTTCCTCACTTTTTGAAGACATGCCACCAGCTTCACTTATGGGCTCAGCTGTGTCCTGTGGTGGGTCCATTGCAGAGCTGGCTGGAACCAGATGGAACTAGTTGTGTCCAGCATGGTATGGGCCCTGACTTCTTCCCACAGAGGCCACCCCTGCAGCCCCCTGACTGCCAACATCTAGACACCTATATGCAATACAGAAGACAAATGAAACAGAAAAATAATCAACAAAACAACCAACCAACCAAACAAAAAACCCAATAAAACCAAGCTACAATTCTATCATTTGCATCAAAAAAATTCCCTCCGTAATCTGAATTCAGCAGTGAATCTTTCCAAAAGACATCATAAGAATAGCATTTAATCAGCTAGGCAGTCTGCTAGAAAACCGTTCAGAAGTGTTCTTTTCATGTTCTCATGAATGGCAATGAGAGAATCTCAGATCTCCTTTAGATGATAACATGGAAGATCACACTGCATAAGATGACCCCTTTGTAAAAAAGTCAGAAATTAATTCTTAATTTTGTAACATGTCCAGGTCTGGCTTTCCCATCATCTCCTGCATACTACAGCTTATCTCATTATATATTAGAATGAAAGCAGGATAATTACAAAAGATCTTTAATTTCTTATCAGCAAATTTATTATAGTATATACTTGTTTTCAATGTAGTAGTGAGGTTCAAAAACACAGGCAGATGCTTGATCTTACTTACTTATAGGTCCTAGATCCTTTAAACTGAAGTCACCCAACAGGTAGTTATGGTAAAATCATGCCAGGTTCCCCTTATAATTATGAAAGAATTAAGATTTTCCAGAGGCTGATTTTATCCCATCCTCAAACAAGAACATAGACCAGATTTTATGAAATGCAAACTAGAAGTGACCAAGCTATTTTCAGCTGCTTAAAGAAGGTATCTAGTGCTGTTTGGAATTTCCCAGTGTATCTCATGTGGTCTCCAGCTGATGTCCCAGAAAGGCATGAGAATCCCATGGGCTTCTTTCTTATTTGCCATACCTGTGTGGATGTCTTTTATGCACTATGATGAAAAAAAATGTACTGACTGCCCCTAGACTGTGGTCAATGACAACAAATGGCTCTTCACCAAAAAGAGGAATAGCTCCAATATCTCTATCAACTTGATTTTACTGATCCATAATTAGAATGTAGGCAGTCAGCATTCATGTGTATGTTCATATGCCAACACCTTAACTGAGGCTTTCTAATCTACAGCTGAATCTGGCTTCTAAAACTGGTGAGAGGAATTCCCTTCTAAGTTTGCCTGTGCACTAAAAACTTAAGCAATGCACAGATGTGCTTGCAGTAACAGGAATACAGTTACCTTCATTGTTAGGTTTTTAGAATTGCAGGCAAGGCCAGATCTCCCAGACTATTTCTGGCCACAATTTAATAATTATCACAGGATAGATACCATTCACAGTAAGCAGTTTGCATGTGATTGCTCAGCCCTGAGGTCTAAAGTATTTTATTATTATGGATGTGGCCAGACTGTGCTAGCTGGCATGAGAGGCAACTAAAGCTGGCACCATTTTTACTTTCAAAGATGTAGCCAGAAAATGACAAAATTAGTCAGCAACAGGTCTCCCTGGAGAAGAAGCAATTTACAGCTAGCTAGTTAAATGCAAGAAGACATGAAATCATGTCTTCCTGCATTATCCATACAGTCCTGCAACCACACAGAGGACAGCACTGGCAGCATCCACACAGAAATATACTGAATTCATGCTTCAGTTGCCCAAAATGCACATGTGCGCTCTTCCCTATGTGCTATATATAAAATAAACCTGTCACAGTAGCATCAGTGGACAACAGTCCATCTTACTCTACCCATAATTTTTATAGCTTCATCTCACATTGAAGCTTCCACTTACTATAGCTTTCCTAGAGGAAAATCATAGAATCATTGAATGGTCTGAGTGGAAAGGGACCTTAAATATCATCTGGTTCCAACATCTCTGCCGTGGGTAGGGACGCCTTCCACTAGACCAGGTTGGGCAGTTCAGTAAGACTCCTTGGGATGAGTAGATCTGTTGGCTCTGTCTCCTGATATCTATGCCCAGCAAAGTGCTAGCATTATATTGATATTATTTAGTCCACTGAGTCCTCCAGGGACTATAAGGGTTTTTTATGTTTTTTTCTGTACATCTTTGCGCAAAGGATAAAAACATTAGAAGTAGCCACCATTTCTGTGTGCTGAGGGGGTAATAAATTATTCAAACATAAAGCTATTCAGCAGAAAATATATGTTATGCTTTCTCTTAATAAAAACTGGCAAATGCCCCCTTTTTAATGCCCTTCATATGCAACATTTTTCTGTCTTAAAATGTCTCCTATTTTGTAAATGGAGCTTTAGAAACCTCTAGAGATATGAAGAAATATTGATTGTCCTTTTCTTGACTTTTGCTACTCCCCAAACCCTCTTCACCACATGCAATACTTCTGATTTATATTTTTTTATTATTTTGACAAATTAAAAACACTTCATACTGTGAAATAACTAGTAACAAGGGAGAATTTCATACACACATACATAACAAAGTAAAATAAACAAGCATGAAGCCCATATATTTCTATTACTGCTAGATGAGCAAACTTTTCAAGCTCTGGACTCTACCCTTGCCTTTGAATTTATGGGCTGAATTCAGAACACTTAGTCCTTGATTCTAAAGATACTTGAGGGAATAGCTAATATCAAGCTTATGAGCAATTATATGGAAGTCATAATTAACAATTAATAATTCAATATAGAATTGTTTATAGGATCTTTGACTGTCAAACTGGCCTAAAAGCAATATTCTGGTAACTTATTTCTGTCATCCTAAATTTGATTTTGGAGTGCCTTTTTTTTTTCAGCTAACTCCATGCCTTTTCTAACCTACTCAAAATTATGATCCATAAATTTAACTAAAAGTGATGTATTCAAGATTATTAAAATCCATAGAAGTAAATATCTCATGTTAAAGCTCTGAATGTTCCCTATAGATGAAACCTAGCAGATAAATTTGTAAGAGCAGGCAGACTCTCAAAAACGTAAAGGACAGGGAATTGTACCCACAGGTACTGTAAGTTGTGTGTGAATGCATGGCTACTGAAAGCTGGGAACAAAATTTGGTCCAATAAGCCTGCATTCAAAATTTTGTGTTCTGACCAGTAAAATGACACAGATTGCTGATACCTTGATTTAACTTCAACCTCTAACTTAGTGTCCTAAGAGAGATGACATCTATCAACTGCATGTAGAATCTTTCCTAGTAATGCCCTTCAATGTAAGGTGGTTCTCACATGCCAAAAAGGTTAACCTTATCCAAGACATACTTACAGAACATGAAGAAGCATGCCAAGCCCTGGGGAAAAAAAATTTTGCTTATTCATATAAGAAATTATTTTAATATTTTATTATGATTATCAAATAGAAAAATGCAATACATTCATTAAAAATATAGTCACTTTAAGTATTTTTAAAAGGAAAAAAATTCTCAAAACTGAAGTAGAAAGTCAATATCCAATAATATTTAACAAGAGCTGCTGTCTTTTAATGTCATGGACAGTGAGAATCTATGAATATTTCACAATCTATCTTTCCACTTAATCTAAGTTAAAAAAAATATAGGTCTATAAGGAGGATACAGACATTTTCAATGTTCCATTTTAACACAAAGGATTTTCCCATTTAATGATTCTCTTATATTTGCATTGCAAATTCCACCATGTTGTAGTAAGAGGCAAACTAGCAGTTCGGCAACCCTTGACATTTTCATTCAGTAAGTGAAAATTAAAAAAATGCAGTGTACCTTAAAATGGTCTTTTAAATTATAACAGCAACACATTCATATATATCACTGCTAATGCAGAATAAGGGAAACTTGTAAAGCTGAGTGCTAATCCTTAATACATGCTGTAAATTCAGTTCCCTTTTCATATCTACCCACAACTAAATTTCTGCAGTACAGCAGAAATAACTCAGAAAAGAAATGATAGGACTAGCAATTACATCAGAGTAACCAGTCACATTAGAAACAAGGTCACTTATGTTACAGTGGTTATCACACATTTTTATTTTTTTACAGTATACCACTGGAGAGTAATTAATACATCGTTGTCTTACATCTGTGTATATTGCTGAGATCAATGTATAAAAAAATCACCAATTCTTGCTAAAAGGTGCTTTGAAACTTCTCTTTAGAATTTGAACTAAAGATTTTTATTTGCCCAATGCCTATCTCACTGCTGTCACTAGCTCAGCCAATTGTTTTTAGTGGTTCTGATTCTCACCCACAGGACATCAGAGCTGTCCAATCTCTTTCACCTCTGCAGCTACTGTTCAAACTGAATTAAATGTGAATCCTGGATAACTGCTGAAGACACATTTTCTTTTTAGAATTGACTTAAAGTCCTCTGAGTGTTATGGAAATCATAGCTATATAGATAATGAGCATGCCTTTTTGGATTTTTGCCCTACAGGTGATGCTACTGAATAGCTTTGACATTCAGTATGATACTTGCAGATACTTGCTTATCTTGTGTTACTTTATGTTGTTATTCTTATTATAGATATCTTCTAGTGTTTTACTTGCTGTAATTATAAATGTCAAAAAGCTGAATGGGTAGCTGACGTTGCTTATTTGCATAGGCTAAGAAACAGACCTATCCATTTACAGGTACACACGACTGTCGTGGTTTAAACTCAGTCAGCCACGCAGCTCACTCCCCCCCCCTTCCTCTCCCCACTTCAGGAGGGATGGGGAGGAGAATCAAAAGAATGTAACTCCCACAGGTTGAGATAAGAACAGTCCAGTAACTAAGGTATAACACAAACCCACTACTGCTACCACCAATAATGATAATGATAAGGGAAATAACAAGGGAAGAGAATACAACCACTCACCACCCACCAACTGATACCCAGCCCAACTGAGCAGTGATCTAACCCTTCCGGTTATCTGCCCTCAGTTTATATACTGGGCTTGACGTGCTGTGGTATGGAATACCTCTTCGGTTAGTTTGGATCAAGTGTCCTGTCTCTGCTTCCTCCTGGCTTCCCCGCCTCCCTGGCAGAGCATGAGACTCACAAAGTCCTTGGTCAGAATAAACATTACTGAGCAACAACTAAAAACATCAATGTTATCAGTGCTGTTCCCAGGCTGAAAGTCAAAACCACAGCACTGCACCAGCTACTACGAAGGAGAAAAATGACTCCTACTGCTGAACCCAGGACACTGAGTCAATATCTAGGTTTCTTTTGAGGGACACCATTTCACTTCAAAAAGAAACCCTAAGAGCAGCTGATGAAGCAGATTGATTTAGAGGAGATAATATTAAATTTATATTCTTTGTATAAGTAGTACTCTTCAGCCCCAATTTATCAGACTTTGCATGCATACATGACATCTATGCTTCCATGCCATGCGAAGCATATCATGCACCCTTTTTGTGATGCTATAATGAACTTCGGTGGCAGACTGTAGAGCAGCTTCCTCATTTTCTTTCAAATTTAAAACATATGTTTAAAAATGTCTTGGGACCAGAGAGATGGAAATCTGCATTCAATCGTATTGTGTTACCGGTAAGGTCGCACTTTCTTTTGAGACTGTCGTCTATGGCTACAAACGGTTGAAGTTCTTAACTTAAAATTTCACAGGCAATGAGGCTAGTTGTGATACAATGTGTGACAGAGAGTAATGGCACAGATTTGCTGTTCTACAAAGGCCACTCTGATGCTTAGAGCATGCAGTCTTTTCCTCAGGGATCCTTATCATTCCCTGGGTGCACACTCCTCAGACATCCTGCTGTGAATTCTGGGTGTGATTAAAACATTCATGTTATCCTTCAGTTTCTGTATATGCCCATGTAACACAGCCCAGGACCTGTGAAATAGTAACTCCCGAAACAATATAAACTGGCATTCTGAACCACAGAGGCTGATGTCCACTGATGAAAAAAAACAAACAAACAAACAAAAAAACCCCACTATCCCAAAAAACAGTTGTTCTAATGATAAATAATTTAATAGATTGGAGAGGACTAATGAGGATCAGAGGTCTGATCTTATTGCATTAGGAGCTGTACAGTTGTCAAGCATTTTTTAAAAGATTCATGGAAAAAAATCAGTTAAGAAGCTTAATGTCACTGTAGGAACTTAAAAAATATCATTTTACAAATTAATAAAATGCATTATTTCTATTACTTAAAACTTATAGTTTTATAAGATAATGGTGGAAATACACATCTTAAAACACCACAAAAGGTGACGTATCTCTAATTAAAAAATACTAAAAGCCACCTTGATCTCTAGTTCAGCTTTCAACCTCAAACTTTTATAAGAAACCCATATAAATTATCATCATTTTACTTGGTTTACTTTTTCTTGGTAACAAAATAAGACAACCTAATAATCACAACTATTTTTGCAGGGAGAAGAAACAAATGAAGTTATACTACACGCACAAGATACCCCAGCATAAAAACTTGAACTGCTCAATATTTTCTTCCTAAAACATCAGATGGTGCTTATCAAACTAAAATATAAAGCATCAGCACACACAATGTTGGATTCATATTAAGTGCTTAAGATTTAGTCTTACATCATAGAATCATAAATGGTCAGAGTTGGAAAGGTTGATCATCTAGTTCCAAATCCTCTGCCATGGGCAGAGATGACTCATACCAGTCATCACCCAAGGCTCTGTCCAACCTGGCCTTGAACACTGTCAGGGGTGGAGCACCACAACTTCCTTGGGCAACCTGTTCCAGTGCCTCACCACTCTCATGCAGAAATATGTAAAAGATGGTATTCTTTTGCTAAAGTTTTGTGTTTTTTCTTTAGTAGCTGGCTTATTAAGACATTAACTAGCCTGTACTACACAGAGGAGTTAAAAATGCATTTATTTGGAGCCTGAGGTATAGGGACAGGAATGAAAATCTTTTAAAAATTGAAAACATTTTAAATTCAACATTTTAAAACTAGAGAACCTTTTAAAACCAGAGAAGGGATTTTGTTCTCACAATTTCACATAATTTTGATACAATTTATTATGACACAAAATCCCTTGTAGATATAGACTAACTGCAGAAATCTGTTTCTTAAACAAACAAAAAAATAATAAAAAGTTAAACTTTGAATTACATTAACTCATTCGTCTTTTACATGTTCTGGGTTTGCCTATGGCCTGTGCATAAAGGAGAAGCCCTAGCATCTAAATAATAGTTTCCATTGCATTCTGAATCACCTGTTTTCATTACTGTTCTTGTGAGTCTCTAGCTTTTTGTTGTTAATGAGATCAAGCTGGATTTCTACTGAGAGAGTGATAGTAGTGCCATCAGCTTTTAAGTCCCCATGAAACCTTATTTGACTGCTTTCATAACTGAGTAGATCTTTTGTAGTGTCCCTTTTTATAGAAGACATTTTGATCAAACTTTATCTCATGCTCCATCCAGCTATAACATGCATGCAGTCATTGTATAAAAGCACAGAGAACCACAGTCCATACAGCTGACACACACCCTGGGTTTGACTCTTTATCTGACAGCTAAAGCAAATGCCATTCAGAAACTGGGATAGAAATCAGTTTTGTCACGCAGACTGAGTGTTGGCACTACTTTGAATTTTACTCTCTTGTCAGCAAGCTTGAAATGTTTTGAAAAAAAAAATACAAGCATGTTTAGAATGATTAAAAAATCATCTCTGAATAAAAATATATTTCTTTATTGGGGATGTTTTCTTGACATGACTGTCTTTAATAGTATCCCTGCCAATTCCCTTTCAGACTTGCGCATCTGCTTGTGCCTGAACTAGGCTACACTCAGGCTACATACACATTCATAGAAAGACAACTTTCTGGAAGCAACAGAAAGAGTCTATAAAGGTTTGAACAGAAACATAAGGTCGTTAAGAAGCACAAGGTCAAAGAAGTGTGAATTTTGAGCATTATTCTGGTCTTGCTTATAAGATATATCTTAAAACCACTATTTCTCTGTCAATCCATGAAAAAAGCATTTGACAAATTGACTTCTAATTTACTAGACTTCTGGGGAATCTTTGATTCCAGTTATACCCTTTTGCTCTTTACTACCTTACCTGTGAATGTCATACAAATCCAAAACACTGAAGTACCTTCTAATTCTTGAGTGATGAAGACCATCTGGTGCTGCTTGGATAACTCAGTATCTCTTCTAAGGGAGAAGCTACCTAGATTAAAGCTAACATTAAAGTTAGTAAAATAGTGTGAATTAGCCAAGGAATCATTGAAAAGATAAAGTGATCAACAGATTTTGAGAAGGATTTAGTGTACAAGACTGGGGGAGCAGGCTTGGTTTGCAATATGAACAGTTTCTGAGGACACGATGAAGAAGGAAGCAGAGGATTTAGCCCTAGCCAGTTTTTCATTTTCAGATACCGAATTGCATCATAGAGAGAAAGGTTGAAAGAAAAAACATTCAAGAAACATGGACTGAAGAAGGTTCATTTTGTGTCCTCTGAATATCTTAAGAGATGCTCTTAAAAGATTGGTTTCCTTCTAGATAAGGAAGTAAAAGAAAGATTAAAGAACTCCCTGGACGAGAAACAATCTCCCATTCAAGCCAGGCAGAAAAGCATTTTTCAGCAACTGTGGTTCAAAGTCATTTATGTAGCAAGGCACGAAACTACCGACCTGGCAAGCAAGACTAACTGTAGTCCAGTGTCATAACAAGAGATGCTGTCTCACAGACACTACTGAAGTTGGAACTCATTGAAGGCATCAGACAAATTGAGGTCCTTCTTGCATATTCAGTTATCAATCAAAAGCATCTGACTGCTGAGATGGGGTATTTGGGGACCTTGTTATACACATCTATTGGAGCTATAAGATATATGTCTAACAATGATGGACATGCCTTTAAGAATAAAGTGTGAGATTCCTGGCATCCCTAACTTGCTCCTAACCTCTGTACATTGTGAACAGAATATGGCATTGCTATAGTCAAATAAAGAGAAGGGCAGCAGAAAAATTCACAGGGCAGTCTCATCATGAGTCTTACTTATGAAGGGTATCTTCCAAGGATGTCTGCATTAGCAATGTAAAGATTGCAAATGCCTTCCTATCTTCTGTTCTTAAATCCTTACAATATTACCAAGTAATAACAGGAAAATCAAAGTTCTTCGTACACTGTAGATCATGAACCTTGATTTATTAATCTGAATTTCTAACACTACATCTCCCAGTCTTTCTGGGTTTTACATGCTATGCAAGTATAACATTGAAAGATGATAATGGAACATGACTCAGAAGTGCTGCATAGAACTAACCACAAGCATTATTTTCTGTGAAAATAGAATTTAAGTAGCAGGGGCAATGAACATGCTAGGAAGATATTTATAATGCAATCAAACTTAACACCTTTAAGTACTCTGGCATAAATTCCAGAAGCTGTTATACTCGTTAAGAATCAGTTGAAGAGAGGCTTTCCTTGTATACAATTTAAATTCAGACACAAAATCAAAAATGAAATGTGAATATTGCTCTTTTTTTTCCTAATGGGCAGGAAGCCAAATCATGTAATCACCCCATATCATTAGGTATAATGAGTGGGCTACAGAAGACCAAAGCCTTGGCCTAAGCTTACAGTGGAATTGGAAGGAGTTCATTATTAATTGTTTCAAATTCAAAGAGGAGAGGCAGTATGAAAAAAATCACCAACACACACCTACCTGCCTATGCTTGAAAACCATAGTTTACTCTCAGAATCAGTACAAATGCACATTCGTTCACGCAAAATGACAGGAATCACCCCCTGCAGCATTGTATCATAAAGAATTTGGTCAAATAAATGTTTGCTTGGTCATTTTTGGTTTTTTTCTTTCAGTTTTTTTTTTTTAGCTAATCTTTATTTTTAACAGGTATTTATTTATTTATTTGTTCAGTTTTGGAGTATTATCACAAAGGATTCAGATTTAGGTAATGAAAGGATACTTATTTTTCCCATTGCAAATCTTTGACCCCTATTTCTAAAAGCTGTAAGAATTTAGTTTTTCAGAAAACAGTTACACCACCTATTTCTTCTTAATGTACATGTGTATAACTATCAAATTTCTTAATTTCCTTATTTCCTAAAGAGACACACTTTGTCAAAAAACACCTTTGGAATACATCTTTATTAAAAAGATTGAAGAGCATCTTTTTCCAATTAGGAAAGAAATGAGGTAAGAAAAAAACAAATTATGGCATTGCAAGTCAACAACTTTGCTTTCTAATATCTAATATCTAATTTGCATGACTCAGTATGTTCTACTTCCAGATCACAGACTAAAAAAGCTACACAGTATTCTGGGAAAATCTCAGGTTCTCCTTGTAAAGCCACTATGCCCCCTGTTAATAATTGTTAATTTGGGACACATCTGGGATGTCTGCCTAAGGAAAGATTAAGGAAAGCCAAGTTCAAGTGTCTCATTCAGAAGATATTCAATTCCAAATACTTTTGTACAATTAACTGGTTTTGGTTTTGAGAGCTGCCAACATCTGATCACAAGCCAACAATGCACCTTGGAAGCAAAGTAAGCCAGAAGCATCCTCAGTTGCATAGGGAAAGGCATTGCCAACAGGTAAAGGGAGGTTATCTTTACTCTCTGCACTGATGATGCCATATAGGGAGTGCTGGGTCCAGGTCTGGGCTCCCTGGTATAACAGAGACAAGGAGATAATGGAGAGAGTCCACATGTGGAGAGTGCCACAAAGATGATTAAGGGTATAGAACATATCTCCTCTGAGAAAAGACGGAGAGAGCTGGGATTTTTTTATCCTGGGGGACTTGGGGGAACAGGGGGAAGGACACAACTTAATTAGTGTGTATAAATACCTGAAATAGGTGGTAAAATGATGACAGAGACAGGCTTCCCTGAGCACCACTCTTCTCAGTGGTATCCAGAGAAATGGGAAGAGGCAATAAGTACATGCAGAAATACACGAAATTCTATTAAAAAATAAGGGACAAACAAACAAACTAGTTTTTACCATGAAGACAGTCAAACACTGGAAGTGGTTTGACTCGGAGTGGTTGAGTCTCTGTGTCTGGAGATATCAAAATTTCTTCATGCTTTTAATACACATTTTCTGCAACACCTGATATATTATTGCACAGCTGTGTAAAATATAAGGCACAAGATATAAACCTTAAAAAAAAACAAAGTTAAATTATTCTTCTTGTGTCTTTCAGGTCATACAGACAAAACCTAAAGTATCAGGGTCATCAATGGAAAGGCTATGAAAAGAAAAAAACCTTCATTTTGTTTTGAAAATCTGTTATTAATAAAACGTCTGCAAACCTCATCAGCTTTCTAGTTCTTCAGGCCCTCTCTTAAGCGCTCAGAGACAAAAGTGAAGCCAGCAGTCTGTTTAGCATTTTCCTTTTTCTGCCAGTGGTGTCTACAGTTCTCTTGTATGGTCTCTGAGAAATCTAGGTATTCACACCTCCTATATGTTAGCATCAGGATGGTATTTGGTAGTGGAGTGTAAAACCACACAACCTCTTCTTGGTTTTTTAGACATGAACATTCAGTGCAGTTGTCAAGAATTGTTTTCTACAGAATAGCACTCATGAATGCTCCTGAAAAGAAACTCTTGCCCATCAGAGACATACCTGAGAGGAGCAAACAATCTAAGTTAATGTTATTCCTTCCATACAGCTGAGTCCATTGTATGAGGCAGGACTCTTGACCAGTTGTGTTGAAAAGTGTATGCTGCTTGTTCAGCGCTACCCTTATGATGTCCACCAGTTCATGCAGGAAGAGTAAGAAAGTGAAGCAAAACTCATATGTGGTGGTTTAAACCCAGTCAGACACACAGTTTCTACTCCCCCCTTCTCCTTTCTTTCCTTTCACACTCCCCCCCACCCCCTCCCTTACCCCCCCCACTCCCAAAGGGATGGGGAGGAGAATCAAAAGAATGTAACACCCACAGGTTGAGATAAGAACAGTCCGGTAACTAAGGTATAACACAAATCACTACTGCTACCACAATAATAATAATGATAAGTGAAATAACAAGGGAAGAGAATGCGATACCACCCACCGAAACGAGCCCCACCAAGAAGAGAGTGTCCTTTCAGGTAACTCCCAGTTACCTCCCTGGGCATGATGTGCTGTGGTATGGAATACCTCTTTGGCTAGCCTGGGTCAGGTGTCCTGTCTCTGCTTTCCCCCAGCCTCTCCTCTTCCCTGGCAGAGCAAGAGACTCACAAAGTCCTTGGTCAGAGTAAACATCAGTATTATCAGCTCTGTTTCCCAGGCTGAAAGTCAAAACACAGTGCTGCACCAGCTACTAAGAAGGAGAAAAATTGACTGCTGCTGCTGAACCCAGAACATCATACATGAGGAAAAAACCCTACAAAACATTCCTTGAAAAATATTTAGAAAACTAGAGAATAAAAAAGGCATGATATTTTATTCATAGCTTATGCTCTCTTTCTTCAGCTGAGTAAATGTTGAGTGTTGAACTTCAGTGTGTCATGTTGTCTGTTACTGCCACACATCTGAGTTCTGTGTCATCACAAACATTGTGTCAGAAGAGCTGATTTACTGCCAGAATATGTTTCTGGTGAATGCCAGGAGATAAGTTTGCATTTACTTACTGCTATATAAAAGTCTCTTTCAAAATACTATTCTACACTATTGAAGCAAATATTTGTCTCAACTTCCTCTTTTTTGAAGTAGGGAGGACAGAGCTGATGAGTAAAGTGGTGTGCCCAAAAATTTTTAAAAAATTCTTGATTGGAAAAATACTATAATGATATATCAGACGTGTGATGTGGTTAATTGTAGTATAATGATATTTCAGCTAGAAAAAGTGATATGTCACATTGCCTTAAGTTCAAGCCATTTAACATTTAATAATGTCTTTAATAATACATTTTTAAAGGGCTTAGAAATGGCTATAGCATCATTACACATCATACATCTGTGCACAGAGAAAAACAATATAGTGTTGGCAATACTGTCAGAGTGGTAACTCTTGGGTCAAAGCCAGATTATTCTAATGACAGAATAATTTGTGTTTCTCAGACTGTGATATCTATTTAAGAAACAGAAAGCTACAGTTGTTTTCTGTGTCACTTTGTAGGATACAGAGTATATCAATGCACCAGAGGAAAATAATGAACTATATTAGCCTTTTCAGTAATCTATGTCTACATAGCAGAGCCACTCTACACTTTATTTTTGAGAGGTATAATTATTTATTATCGCTATTGCTATTACTATAACTATTACTATAAATATTTGCACATTTCTATTCTGGCCCTGTAGATGACTTGACACAGAGTAGAGAGCTTGGTGAGGCTGTGACACAAGGTTTTACAGCAAACCACCATTTACTCAGAAGGGTTAAACAGATAGAGTTGTATAAATAAGAATCTCCAGGCCCCTGCTGCTAACACCAAGTTGTGCAGCTGTCTTTCTAGGAGTGAACTGATCCTTTCCTGCTGTTCATAAAAATTTCTTGCCCAGCACAGTCTGGAGAATTTCCTTGTATAGAACAAAGTGGTACAGACAGTGTGTTTAGGAAATGTTAAAAGATGGGATTTGGTTTGTTTTCCCTCACCTGAAAACAGCATTGGATATTCCACTGATAGCTGGTTAATATATCATTTGTTAGCTACCTCTGGGGACCAGAAGAGTAACACCTGACTTCAGTATTTATGACTGCCACTTTCTTTTTCTGCTGGTTTGTGATAAGACCTGAGCCCATGTTCTTTCTGTATAATATATTTCAGGCTGTAAACTGTCCCATACTTTTTATGCAGTAAGAGTGTGCAATGCAAATGTATGGAATTACTTTTCAAAGATGTGAAAATGTTAAAATACCTGTAAGTGCCCTGGATGTATCTTTGGATTTCTTTAATGCCATGTCAGTTTAGTCTAGTTTTAAACAGAAGAGAATAGACAATAAATGTGGGATAATCCACCTACTACATACAAAACTGATTCTCTGCTGATCAAGTGTTTTTACTTTAGATTTAATATCTTAATTTAATTCGCCATTTCTTTAGAAAGAGAGAACATTCACATCATTGGCTTTATCAGTAACACCTATTAACATTTAATATCCACCATTCAGATACCCAAGGATGTCACAAATCATATCTGTCACTGAAATGCAGTCATTGTGCCTTGACACTCCTCCATAACCTATAGTCATGCTTCATTGTGAAGGAATACCTCATTTAACTCAAAACATAGGAAAGTTTCATAAAACTGCATGGCAAAGAAGGAACTCTGTTGAAAATAATTCTCTAGACTAAATCCTCTCATTTTTGACACAGATTGGTTCAGTGGAACATTTACGACATGAATTTGCAGAGAGCTCTATAGGTCTAGTGAAGGGGACATTAAACTGAAGAATAAGGACAAGAAAGGAGTGCAGGAATTTTCTAATTAGTTTTGTCACCAGATATAGCATTTTCTACAATGGTCAAGACTATACTCATTTTTGTGACTCTCTTGGTCACTAAAACAGGGTGGCTACACCTACATCACACACAGTGAATTTCTGTGGCCAATGGCAATTTCCCTTGCCTGAAGAGTACTTAACTCAGACAAAACCCATATTAAGGATCAGGCTAATAATTTATCAGGTTGGATTATTATAAAACAATGATTGAGCTTATGCTATGACTTTATTTTAAAAGTGTAGATGTAGCTACTTGGTCTGATCTCCTACCTCATGGTGAAATTCTTTTACTGACAGTGAATTTCACTAAACTCCATTATTGCTTGTTCATTCAATTCTAGTTCAACATAGATTCATAGGACAGAGACAAAACTCAGAACAAACATTTATTTCACTGCTCTGCCTTCCTTTTTTCTCCATAACCAGCCCCAGTGGAGCACAGAAAAAAAAAAAAAAGAGATTTCAAGAACCTAGAGCTGAATTCCTTATCTGATTTGTGATTAGTAGAAGAAAATGGAACTCTAGGGCTCTTTGCAAGGTGGCTGTGAGCAAACAGAAGAACCAGCTGTGGAAGATGGATGGTATTCACTGAGCAGGGGAAGCTTCACAGAACTTTTCCCCAAAATAATATCAGTTGAAGCAGGAAGGTGCCTGTTTTTTCCCTTATATTTTTGTGAGAAATTTTGAGCAGCCAAACAACAAAATTCCTCTTCCATTGAAGGAAGGGAAGAAAGAGGGGAAAATAAAGCGTTGGGGTTTTGGTGGGGTTTCTTTTGTTGTTGTTTTGGTCTTTTTTTTTACTGGAAAGCTGGTTCTAGTTCTCTATTAGAGGTTTAGTCAGTGTTCTGGATTTCAGAAATCATCATTTTAACAATTTCTCATAATCTTAGGTGATCTAATGCCTGGACCTCTAAAAGAGAGGTTAGCAAAGGCATGGGGTACTTCTGTTATCTGAGTGTTTATCCAACTTTTACTGCATTGCTCCAATATGTTCCTTCCTCTGGCTGAGTGGTTCACTTTAGATGGATTTGAGTAGCAAATTTAACTACAATTAAAAAAAAAAAAACAGCCCAAACTTTTGTGAGCACAAAAGAAAAGATTTCTCATTTTCTCACTGAGTTTTGAATACTTCTTCCTACTTAAAGGATATTCATAAGAATGATCAGCCACCTTTTTTTTTCCTCCACAAAGTAGAAACTCCTATAACTTCCAATTTCTTCTTCTAAAAATGAAGGTGCTACACCTTCTTTAAAAAAATGTTTGCAATAATTTTTATAATACATGGAAACAATATTTCTCGGTGTCCTATTGCTAGGAAATGGAAGAATTTATTTTGTTAAAGAAAGCAAACAGGAAATCAACCTTATGCAGTTGCTCGAGAAATAAATTTTTAGTGCCTATGGTTATGCTTTGTCAAAATTATAGGCTTTTGAAAACAAGGTGTTATATAGAAAATGTCAGTCAACTTTAATAATAGATAGACTTAATAACTTTGCCTATAACATAGAAGACTGTAGAAGAAAGCAAAGAGCAAAAGAAAGAAAACCAAGATTTTAAAAATATTGTCAACTTACAGATCTGAGAAGAATTTTGAAGTTCACACAGGACCTGTTTAGCCTCTGGGCAAAAACTAATACTAGAGAAAAAAAAAATTACTCTTTCATCTCTGTAACACTATGAACTAAATTTAAACAGAAGCTTAGACTAACAGAAATGGATGGATCTCAAGGGGATGTGAAGTGTGCTTTTGGGCCTCTCGTTTTTCAGAATGGGGCTTAAAAAGCAGAAGATATCCATGATTACTTCAAGATCTTTTCTCTTCATAGCTATAATAATATTTAGTGTTTCTCAAATATTTTTCATATTCTACTTGCTATGTCATAGAAATAATATCCAGGACTTATTAACAACACCTGGAGTGTGGTAAGCCATGGAGTCTGAAGCATATTTTCCTTTTTAGCAAGGTAGAGAGAAGGTTCAGATGGGGTAAAATAGTACTATGTAATTTGGGAAATTATATACTATTACCCTCCTTTTCAGCTGACCTGTAGTCTCTGAAATTCTTAATCTGGAATGGTATAAAATTTTTGTGGAAAAAAAAAAAACAAACTTGTAAATATTTTGGGGTTGAACTTTATCACTTACTGTTAATTGAGGAAATTATTAGAGAACAACCTTGCACACGAAAGTGAAATTACGATCAGGGAAAAATGTGTATTTTGGCTAAGAGACTTCACAGTTATAACAGGTGTCATGAATGGAGAGGAACTATTTCATGTGGTTTAGGAAGGTACAATTAACAGTAATATGAATTATTACCAAAAAACCCAAAACAAAACATTAACAAGAACAGTAATGAGAGAAACCTTCCATTAGACCAAGTTGCTCAAAGCCCCATCCAACCTGGCCTTGAATACTCCCAGGGATGGGGCAGCTACAGGTTCACTGGGCAACCTGTGCCAGTATCTCATCACTCAACATAAAAAATTGCTTCCTTAGATCCTGTCTACATCTAACTTCTTTCAGTTTAAAAACATTGCCCTTTGTCCTTTCACTATAGGTCCCAGTAAAAAGTCTTTCCCCATCTGTTGTGGCTTAAGGCTAGCCAGCAACCCAGAACCACACAGACACTAGCTCACTCCCTCCTCCTTTCCTACCACAGCTCCTGGAGGGATGGGGAGGAGAATCAAAAGAATGTAACTCCCACAGGTTGAGATAAGAACAGTCCAGTAACTAAGGTATAACACAAACCCACTACTGCTACCACCAATAATAATAATGATAAGTGAAATAACAAGGGAAGAGAATACAACACCTCACCACCCACCAACTGATACCCAGCCCAACTGAGCAGTGATCTAACCCTTCCGGGTAACTGCCCCTGTTTATGTACTGGGCATGACGTGCTGTGGTTTGGAATATCCCTTTGGTTAGTTTGGGTCAGGTGTCCTGTCTCTGCTTCCTCCTTGCTTCCCCGCCTCCCTGGCAGAGCATGAGACTCACAAAGTCCTTGGTCAGAATAAACATTACTGAGCAACAACTAAAAACATCAATGTTATCAGTGCTGTTCCCAGGCTGAAAGTCAAAACCACAGCACTGTGCCAGCTACTACGAAAGAGAAAAATGACTGCTACTGCTGAACCCAGGACACCATCTTTTAAAAAAGTCCCCTTTAGCACTGAAATGCTGCAATAAGGTCTCCCTGGAGCCTTCTCTTCTCCAGGCTGAACAACTCCAACTGTGTCAAAATGTCTTCACAGGAGAGGTGCTCCAGCCCTCTTGTCATCTTCGTTGCCTCCTCTGGACCTCCTCTAACAGGTCTGCATTGTTCTTATATTAGGGGCACCAGAGCTGGATGCAGTATTCTAGGTGGGATCTCAGAAGAATAGAGTAAAGGGGAAGAATGCTTCTTCCAATGCATGCCAGAATACTCTTGGCTTTCTACGCTGTGAGTACACACTGCTGGCTCATGTCCAGTTTTTCATTCACCATCACTCCCAAGTCCTTCTCCTCAGGGCTGATCTCAATCCCATCTTGTATTGATTCTGGTGATTGCCCTGACCCAGTTGCAGGACCTTGAGTTTGGCTTTGTGAAATTCATGAGGTTTTCATGGGCATCATAAGGCTTACATGGAGCACTGTTTGATGTTTCTAAGCACATTGATAAACATCTTGTCCTGGGCAGTAAAGTGTCAAATACAAACAACTGGCCTTCTGGATGAATATATAAAAGGTGAAACATATGAACAGTAGGGAATCCATTTGAAATTGGACACACAAACTAACTTCAAGGAAGATAAATAAATGGATTAAAGCTGCTGAAGTGTGGTCATGAAAGGATGGATATTAATCAAAAGAGGGATATGCAGTTACTAATGAGTACAAAGAGAGGAGATAGTAATGAGAGAAAGGAAATGAAGAAAAGGAATGTAAAGAGGTAGATGTAAAATTAAACCGTTTGGTTTTGATACAAACAAACAAACAAAAGTGTTCTGGGGTTTCTAGTGCACTAAACAGGTATGAAATGTCATCCAATTGATTTAATGAAACAGAAACTGTCAGTTTGCTGGTGTAAACATCAGTGCAGATTTTGTTAGCAGAAATCATGACTGCTCAAAGACAGCAAATACAACACAGCCTATCTCCTTTCCAGCTTACAAATTTACAAGATTCTGAACATGAAAGGCAAGAAGAGAAATGAAAGAAGGCAACTTTTGATATGCAACATGTCCCCCCCTCTGAAGTAGGTGAATTCTGAGAGTGATTAGATAATAAGAAAAAAAAAAATTATAAATTAAAGACTTTATGAAATAAGTATAACAGCAGTGCTGGTTTGTAATGACATTTCAGCAGTCATTTATAACACAAAATATATTCGTACACCTCTGCTGCACCATTATACCTCAGTTCAATTGATGCAATGGGTTTATAATCACTGAAGGTTTGGGAAAAGGAAGAAAGGGAAAAAATAGTGACAAGCTAAAAAAACCCTCCTTTTTCCTATTAAGTACAAAAGAAGAAAAAGGAAAAAAAAAGAGGATAAAATAAGAAATAAAGAAAGTAATAATCTTCTTATAATCACTGTATATCAAACAAACCACAACCCTGATTAGTTTTCCCAACATCAGGAAAACAGGAGACATAAAGATATAAAGTACCACCTAAAAATATCACCCAAGAACTGCAGTCAGTGTATATCAAGCCCTACAGTGTTGTTAACCCAAGCTTTACCTAATACAGCAGCCACAGCTCACATATATGAAAAAATCTGGCCCCTGTAACCTACTCTTCATCCATAAACTGATTCATCACGTGATCCTGAATAAGATCTAAAAGAAGCTATTTGCCTATTCTCAAACATGGTTTATCACTAATGAAACTCAGCTGATCTTTCCATTTTCCCACATCTGTTCACTCAAGGGTCTGTAGACATACCAGCTTCTATTATGGCTGCAGTTTTCTTGAAAGCTTTTATTTATTAGTACTGAGTTCATAAAACTAAAAAAAAAAAAAAAAAAGTCACTTGAAAATAACATCCTTTGAGTTAGGTAGCTCCTACCTTCACAAACTCTCAAAATAAATAATAATAAATATTCTTGCTTTCCTTAGAAATACAAGAAAAAAGGCCAGTTTGGTAATTTTGATTTTATTTTCTTGTATATTATATGTCAGACTACAGAATAAGGTAACTGTAATTCACACTGGTTTTATTTCTTCTCGGAGTAAATTACAACATGGATTCAGTTCTGCAAGAACAAAAAAACACCTTCAGCTGGGCACTGACCTCTTTTCATACAACTCCCCACAGAAACTGGAGGGTAAGATATGAGTGTCATCTGCTGCTTCATGCATGTCACCTAAGCCAGGGCCTTTCCATGTGCACAGTCACTTTAATGATTTCCAGGGTTACGCTTGCATTCACCATAGCTGGATTTTGTTCTTATGTTCTGAAATAAAGAAATGAATGAAAGTGGTTTCAAATGTTATCAGCCACAGGAAGCTAGGCAGCAAATAAAATTGTCAAACTGGATTATAACACAATGTGTAATAACCTCTCAGAGAGAGGATCAAGCAGAATGCTCATGTCTATTTCTCATGTCTCATACTGTAGAAAGGAATTGGTATTATGGAATCATAGAGTATCTTTGTTTGGCCCTTCTTGGGCCAACACCTACAACAGTATTTCCATTTTTTATCAGCTCTGCTTTTGCCACACAAATCATTTTAGATCAGAGAAATAGCCCAGGTTCACAGCTACAGCCAGATGTTTAGTTACTAAATGTCCCTTTCATTCTCTTAATCCTTATTTCCAAAACTTGCCTATTTCATACCCATGAAATAATAGCTTACTTTCCTAGAGCAGCAGTGATGATATCAAATATGGCTAGCCATCTTTCTCACCACCTCTGGTTATGGTCCTCACTAGTGCAGACTCCACCAACGTGCAATAACGAAGCAGGGTGCCTTTTTGGACCAATGCTTCCCACTTTGCAAAATTGTTTTATACAGCAATACCTTGAAAACCAAACAGGAACATTTTATACCACTTCCTGAAATACATTTAATTTCAGTTGGCAGTAATTCATTTTAAGATTGAGTAGGTGGTATATGTGAAAGAAGTTATGAAATCAAAGAGTAAATAGCTCAATAAATATTTACCATTAAAAC
Organism: Melopsittacus undulatus; assembly: GCF_012275295.1. Taxonomy (NCBI): domain Eukaryota; kingdom Metazoa; phylum Chordata; class Aves; order Psittaciformes; family Psittaculidae; genus Melopsittacus; species Melopsittacus undulatus. The sequence goes on along the minus strand of NC_047529.1, from coordinate 26,146,386 downwards.
CAGCCTTTGTTCCACATTACCCATAAAGTTCTTCTAATCAGCTTCTGATTTATAAGTCAAGAAGAAAAAAAAAAGAACCTTGTCAGCTCTTACCTGCTCCAAGAATGTCTCTGATAAGGATGTAAAGAGTGCTGGTCTAAACTCATTCTTTACTTATAAACCAAATGAAAGTATGTTATAGGCACTTCTTTTACAAGCTTATTTCAGTTCATCTTATCTTTCAGGCCTGATGAGGGGATCACACTGCCTTTCATACTTGAATAACTTCACTGAATTCAGGGAGTTGTTTCTGATTTACACCCATGTAACCAAGCAAAGGATCAGCCAGTTGTTCTTTCCCAAGAGACTAGAATTAACATTCCAATATCAGGGAGAATCTACTGAAAGGCAAATAAAGACTTTGCAATGGATTGATGTTTATGTGTTCTGCCCCCTCCACACTAATCATACCAGAACAGAATCTCAGCTGCTGCAAACAATTGTAGCTTCAAGATTTCACCTGAGTTACACCCTTGTCACTAGCTGAAAATTCTATAGTGCAGTATGCAGCACACAAGAAGGTGTATAATCAATCCTTTGCATAGTTAAATAGGGAAAAAATACATTAATGATACCTTATGGCCATGGTGTTATGCACACAAAAGACAACATTTAGAACTATAGTCCCCCAAGCAATTTTAACTCAGCTTCTTTGTATAAACCTATTAAAGCATTAAAACTAATATGTGCTAGAAAACAGAATGCAACATATGTGCCAGGGGATTGAGATATCATCATAGCGGGAACTGTAGCTATTAATTTGCTGATTTTGATGAAAATAAAGGCTAATCCTTGGCATTATTTTCCTTTAATAATTATTTCTTATTTTACCTTTTAATTTTACTATCATTATTTCTACTTTACATGAAAAAATATCTATTAATTCCACATTTCATCTCCAGCTCTTGAAAAAAAATCTTTGATATAAAAATAATTTATACAATATGAACATGGAAGATAATTCACAAATCAGCAACTCACTAAAGGCTGGAATATAGTTTTAGGCAGAAAAAGCAAAGTCATATGTTCCTCTTGAAGTTAAGGTCATACCAGCAAAAAAATTTAATTCTTAGAGACCAATATTAAACATTTTGTTTCTAAATTGTTACTAAGACAGCCAAAGTTGAGGAAGTTCTCTTCCAAAATAAAAGCAATTAGAATTTAATCTTTACAGTTTTCAGAAAATATGTAGTGCACAATAGAGTGTTCTAATTCATCTAGGTCACATTTCCACTGAAGAATACATGGAAATATTTATGAGTCAACTAATATAAAGTTAGATGGCTGCATTTATGTTGAAGAAAATGACAATAAAAGGTTCTTTTTTATCGTGAAAGCAATGAACATGAAAACTTACAAAAAGTGCTTTGTGTTTTGTATGCAGTATAAACTCTTACAGAAGCAGCACTCTATAACCTTTCAGATTCTTTTATCCAAAGTAGCCTTAAGCAAAGATAAACAACCTCTTATAAGCTAAAAAAAAAAAGAAAGAAAAAAAAGGAATTTATTCAGTTCAGCAAAGTAATGGATGATATAGGGCTACAGGGAGCTAATTATTAACTGTAACATTAAACAAGTAGTTAAGAAGGATGAATTTTCAAGTTAGCTTACAAGCAGCGCAGATAACTCATTAGATTACTATATGGTTTTGCACCAAAATAATAGGAATGATACAAAATTCTCATTAATGAGGATGTTATTTTCTCCCTTCATGAAGACTTTTGATTTTTTTTGTTTGAACATCATCCTTGCAGGAAAAGGCCATGAGCAAATGGATTAATAGAACAAGAAACTAGCCTTTAGTTGAACATAAATTACTAATTACTTTTCTCTTTTAATATTAACCTTTTCTGTGTTGCTCTGCAAGACTGTAATTTCTGATTAGAATCACCATTTTGTCATGTTGATGAGATATTGTTTCAGTGTTTGTCAACATAACTTGTTTTTAAATATAGTACACAGAAATCTACATATTAACATAGAATCATTCAACAGTCTGCTGAAACCTATGTTTTGCAGCTGCAATAAAATACAGGTTTGAAAATTTTTTTTGTCTTCCGAAATGCTGAAGTTATTTTCAACTATAAAGTGGTCTAAAAATATCATTCCAATGCACTTTTTACAAAATTTTAAATGTGTAGCAGGAAAACCTCTTGGAAAAAAAATCATCTGCATATGGAAACTGTTCTAAAAACAAGAATGTCTTTCTTTTAAGAGAAATAACTTCAACATTATAATTCCATTAACATGAAGGATAGATTGTGGTTATTTTTTCCTATCTGAAATGCAAATATAATATTGTGACAACAGGCTATGTCTGTGATGCTGTTGTATTTCTTGATGTTCACAGAAACCATTTACAGTTCTACCCTTCTGCCAAGCTCACACATTACAATACACTTATCCAGTTGTGCATTGATACCAACTATGCAGGGGTTTGAAATTAGATGATCTTAAGGTCCTTTCCAACCCTTAACCCTTCTACGATTCTGTGATTCTATGGCTATTGGGCATTTTAAGTATTATCTTGAATCTTTTCTCTTGTGAAGGCTTAGCTTGTGTCCTATTTATTGTAAGCATGTACAGACCAAGATAAAGACTAAATACAATTTTGGAGGGAAAACTTAATTTACGCAGCAATTGGTTGTGCATTTTAAGGCATACTGTGACTCTAGCTCATGTGTCATCTTGCTTTGAAAGCATTTATCATGTCCAGATAGACTTTCCTAGAAGAATCCTGGTATTGACTGTCATGAGGACAAAGGGAATTGTAGAAAAACAACACTAGTCAGCTTCTAAATATGGTATAGGACTGAGTATACTGACCCCTTGAGGCTATTCCTAATTCAAGTTTAAGGATATAGTGCTAGGAATCATTTCAGAAGCTGGACCAGATTTCAGAAAGGGTGAGTTTCTGGAAATGCAAGCAAGTGAAGTAATTTCCATTCCAGTCCCACTCTAATCAAGCTCACCACAGATAAAATTACCTTGAGATTGTGCTTTTTGACAGTTTGTAGGTCAACTCCCCTCAGAACTCCAAATTTCAATTCATATTTTATTGCCAAACATTTATGGTTTTCTTATTACATCAGTTTTCAATTCTCTTTTATCTTGTGGCTTCCATGTATCCATGACTTTTTAAAGATGGGCTTAGGAGGCTTCCATATATTGGCATTTTAACTAGGGCTCACCAAAGAGTGAAAGTTCCTTTTGTTGTGTTTTTCGAAAACATTGCTAACCTGAACTGAGACCTAAAATGAAGGAGTCAGAATTTTTTCAATGAAAGATGAATTTTGTAAAATTCCATTTTTGGAGAATGTAATGGGTTGGGGTTCTTCAGCTGCCCTGTCCACAAAGCAATCAACTGCCTGGAAAATCAATCTGCATGGGGGAGCAGAGTTAGTTTTCTTACTAGAGCTGAACAGCCATGAGAGGCAACAACTTGGAATACAAAGTTTAGAGCAACTTTGGTCAAATACAAATACCGACACATTATCATGAAACATTTAGACTCTAAGAGATCAGGTGGGTTTTGTGGCTTTACTTTTTATGGAGGAGTCACGTGTGTTAATGGCTGGATTTTAAGCATATCTTCTGAAGATTAATGTAATTTAATTACATTCTGTTACCTTTTCTTTTTCATTTTCAAATAGAATATTTCTTCCTAAATCTGTTATGGTCAGTATTTGTTAAAGCCTTCACCTCAACTGTTTCGTTCTTCATTATTTTCTGTGAATTGCAAGAGAATAGGCTGAGGGGAATTTCTTCTACACACAAGAAATAATTGTTTTAAGAGGTAATTGTTTAAAATTATTAGGAAACTACTTCTCCTAACATTTATTTTGATATTTGATCAATTTGTGTGTGTACCACTGAAATAATTCATTATTACTGCTCTATTAGTTTTCACTCTTTTAAATGTCTGCAACACGCTGTTCTCCATTTGCTGTGATTATAAGGTCAACAGTACAAATCTATCATGTTTTCTGTTCTCTCCTGAAGGTTTAGTTCCACATGTCCATCTTTATTACCCACATCCTTTCTCTTAGGAATCATTTCTGGCTAGATCACAACCTACCATCGATTCTTTTCCTTCAGCTATATTTTAGTAACATATATTTCACATGCCCAAGTTTTCTCATTTGGCCAGCATCCTTTTAAAAATCTCCCTTTGATGTTCATACTCGCAACACATGCTGCACTAAATCTGGCTTCCATTACTCATGATCACCCACTTGGCAGTTTAACTCTCACTGGTTTTACATGGACACTCTATATCATTGCTTTTTCTCTCTCTACTGTGAAAATAAAGCAGATGCTGTATATTGTAATTCATTGTTTTTCAGAATACAATTAATCAATGTCAGAAACTCTTACAGGTCTCCTTTACAGTTCCTTTCTAAAATAGAAGCACTACAGAATTTAGCAGAATATGAACTAATGTTTAAAACAGCAACTACATACCCAAATAACAGATGAGTTTGTTTCACTAAACTCAGGACAGCATTTCTGTTCTTGAGTGTCCATTTCCAGGTATAACATTATAACAGGAGTTATGACATTTTTAAGAAAATTAATCCCCTAAAATTAAAAAAATTCAGCTTACATTTCATTTAGGTCTGTGTAACTCTATAATTACCACCACAAGGACACAAAAACAAAAAAAAATGTGGGAAGTAACTTGCTGACAGATGCAAAGTACATCATGGAACACTTAAAAGCAAAGACTGTTCAACACCCGCTGTATAATGTCAAGTATTATTTTGCCTAATTAGGATCCTAAAAACTTGCTGATCATATTTCTACTGAGTCTGATTTACTTTTTTCCTTCTGTGCTGATTTCACATTTGTTTCTATTCATTTTCTATTTTTTTTTAAAGCTGAAAACTATTATCACCTTCTGAATTTATTGTTCACATTTCACTTTACAATTGCTTTATTCTGGTATCTATCTGGCTTACTTTCTTCATTCCTTTTTATCTTCTGTGAATGCAGTTTGTGGGGTTTTAACTGCTCTAACAAAGTTCAGCATTCAATTTCTTTTATTTCTCTTGCTCAGCAACACCTGCTTCTTTTTATGATATTTTAGTACTCAGAAGGACAGCAGATTGACAGACTTGGAAGTGAAAGTCCCATTTGTATGTTTATAGGATTTGAGCAAGCTGGAGCAGCAAAAGATTTTATCAAGGTACCCCAGCTTCCCTGGAAAAGCCACTGATAAGCTATTTAGTCCAAAATCTCTTTTATAAGTCTTCTCAGGAGGTAGCTAGTTGTAAAGGGATTTTGTTTTTTAAATGGATCACTGCCTACTGGACTTAGATAAATTGGCAATTTATGCTTTAGGAACACAGAAGTTCTCTCTTAGGCCAGAAAGCATCTATCAATTGCCTGGTTACAACTCATGAATTCCGTTATCAATCCACAGTACCTGTTCCCTCCGATAACAGCAAAGAGCTTCACAGTTTTGTACCATCAAGTGAAGAAGGGCATATCATTAGAAACAATCTGTGGAGCAATTTCCTGAAACCACTGTCTTGTTTGAATTACAGAGGTTTGGAACATTTGGGCAACTGGACGAAAGTTGTCACAACTTCTAACATTTTTAACTATTATAGTTTCCCTCATAAGAAAATCATTACTGGAATGATTATTTACCTTGAAATACAGAGAAGTCATGTAAATCTCAGCATTTGCCCTATGATACACCATGTCCTGTGGTTTAACAAGGTGACTGGTATTTAAAAAGTGCTAAAGAAATCTTCAGTCCGTTCAAAAAGAGGATCTGATCATATCCACTTAATATTATATTGTCAAAGCACAGCTCACTCAGATACAAAGAAACTGTGATTTTTTTTTCTAATGACTGGATTAGCATATTCATGTCTTGGACATTTAAGAATGACAGACAGGATGTGAACGTGGTGGTCACAGATGAGACACTGGAAGGTGCCAAAAGGAGAGGTAGAAATAATTCAAGTAGCCCAAATGGAATTTGTTACTGTCTGTCCTGGTTTGAGCAGTAGCAGTCATTTTTTCTCCTTCTTGGTAGTTGGTGCAGTGCTGTGTTTTGACTTTCGGGCTGGGAACGGTTGCTGATAGCATGTATGTTTTGAGTTACTGCTCGGGTGTTTGGTTTGTCCAAGGTCTTTTCTGAGCTCATGCTCTGCCAGGGAGGAGGGGAGGCCGGGAGGAAGAACAAACAGGACACCTGACCCAGGCTAGCCAAAGAGGCATTCCATACCATAGCTCGTCATACCCAGGATGCAACTGGGAGAGACCCAGAAGGGCTGGAGGGGATGGATGGAGGAGGTATCGGTCTGTGCTTGGTCGGGCAGTGTGGGGTGAGTTATGCATCTGTGGCTGGTGAGGTGTTGTATTCTCTTCACTTGTTATTGGCTTTATCATTATTATTTGTAGTAGTAGCAGTAGTGATTTGTGTTATGCCTTAACTATTAAACTGTGCTTATCGCAACCCGTGGTAGCTACATTCTTTGGATTCTCCTTCCTAACTCTCTGGTAGTTGGGGGAGCAAGGGGGGGGAGTGAGTAATGAGCTGTGTGAAATTGGTTTAAACCACGACACTGTCTTTTATTGTGATAAAAAGTTTAAACTGAAAGCTAAACTGATTCTAGCTGGTCAGGATAAGCCAAGGATAAGAAGCATCCCTTGTTCCCAAGTTCACTTTTTATGACAACAAACATGAAAAAATAGCAATGCTTCTCTAGATGATCCACATAATATTGTTACTTCAGATCCAGAAATGCATGGATAAGTCACTTCTGATTCATAACCTCTGCATTTCAGACTCAATCAAGACCACTGAGCAGTTTTGTTTAAAGCACCCAGAAGCAATCTTCTTATTAGGAAACAATAGCCCTTGGCTAAATTAAATCAGATGTAGTCACCAAGCCCAGCTGCTACTAATTCACAGATAACCTTTCAATTTGGGAAGCTAACTCTTCTTGTTGATGTGTTGTTATGGTTTGCATTGAATTAACAGTATAAATTCCATGTTGACATATGAAAAGTTTCTTTCTTAGTTGATAATAAAGATGTCTTCTGACTGTTTTTCCTGTTCTAGTATTTAAGTTATGTGAAAGCTGTAAATTTGATAGGGTACACTTGTAACAGAAGAGATGAAACATAGTCGAGCTATCCATGTATTCACTGTCCCATTGCTGTAACACCTAAAGGTTCATAATCATCATCCTTTGACTGTGAATATCAGTAACTCTGGGGCACAAAACAGTGTGGCACTTTCTGACGTGCTATGGAAACTAAATATCTATAAGCACTACTGCCATTTCTGAGTCAAAACTCAAGACAGAATATATTGTGGAATAAATACAAACTGTTCTCCTTGATGAGGTTATTGTTTGTCTTCTTTTGAGTTGACTGTTGATCAAAAATTAAAGATTTAAAATCATGTAGTGCCACTTTTGATTAGATTAATTTCAACTAAATTTCATTGCTCATTATATAGAAGTCTAAATTTGAACTGATTATCTAGATTCCTTTTACAGTCAGCGGAAATCAGCACATTTATTCACAATTCAATTACTGTGTTTTGAATTTGTGTTTGAGATCGAGATGAATGTTTGAACTGAAAGTTTTATTGCCCATATTTGTTTAAATTAATCCTCACTTTTACATATAAATATATGGATAAGTTCCACACAAAGACATGGTGGAGGGAGGGTGCTGGTGGGTTGTAGGGGGAGCACAGGAGATGGACCAGAGTGTGTCTTTAGAGACATTAAAGTGATCAGAAGCTGGTCACAGCATCTATCCCTGACTGAAACTCCATTAGCAAGCAAAAAACCTTTGGCATATTTTAAAGCCATAGCTCCCCATACATATATGAAAAGGATATATTTGCACCTACCCAGGAACATCCCTTTCCTACAGAACTACTTTTCACAGGAGTCCGCTGACAACATAGGAAATTCAAATCTTTAGCACAATACATACAACAGTCTTTCAGCAGCTTATGTGCCTTTGAATCTTCAGAGACTTATAAAACAGAATTTAAAGTAATATAAACAAAAGTTAGGGGAACACATTTTTTAATAACTTTTTTAATTTTTTATGCTGCCATTAAAATACCAGTAACTGCTGATTATTGCCACACTTTAAACGAGATTTGTCAGTGATACTACTTCAACACTGGCAAATGCATAGTTTCTAATGCATAAAATGCCATTTTAATATTTCTTGGCATTATAGAACAATATCTTTCTGCTTTCCCAGACAACAAAATAATCCCCCTCATTTAAATAAATAAACCCTCTAATTTTGCCTACACAAGAAACTCCATGCAAGTTAAGACAGCTAATCCTATTTAGAGATTAAAAACCAAATCATGTTTGGAGAACAAAACCAAAGTTGAATTCAAAGAAAAAAGCTGAAATGAATTTTTTCATATTTAATTAATTTCAACCAGTTATCAGAGAAGTCAGGGGCCCTCCAACAGACTGTACTGGGGAATATGTTTTCATTGAATGAGAGAGATTCCCATTTCTAAGGACATTGAAAATGCTACTTTATTCTGCTTGAAATTTAAAACTTGTGTTTACATGAGAGGTTTATAAATTTGTGAAAGCAAAACTGGAGCTTAATTGATGCTTTCTTGTCTTTTCAGAATAGTTCTGCATGTTTGTTTGGTTTTTTTAATATAGTCTAGTTATGCTGTAGTTGAGGATTTCATAGACCTCAATCACAGTTTTGATAGATTTCATTAGATGTTACAATGTAAGTGTGACACTAATGCTGTGAAACTGTAACAAAAATAAAATGAGAGGTAGATCTAATACTTCATAGAAAGAGTTCTGAATAATAATCATAAAAAAGTGTGGTTACCTTACCAGGTTTTAAGGCTCTACCTCTAAGAAATAATTACAGCTGCAACTGTAACTGCAATCTGGATGCTTGTGTTATATTTTTGGAATAAAGGCTGTGGTTTTTTTTTCAGATTCACTTAGTATAATTACTTCTATTCTGGATGAGAAAATCTTGGTATTAAAAACAAGTTTTAAAAACTTAAATATAACAGAAATCAAGAAAATACGAACAGTTCTCCTGAAGACTAGAAATTGTTATCCTAGGAAGGAGGAGCTTCATCACAGTATTATATTTATTTTGGCTTTCACATTCCAGGCTTCTGTTTCCTTTAGAGTAATTCTGTAAGCCTAGAACAGGCTGAAAGAATGGTTCAAGTTCCACTTTCCTGTGACCTCACAAGACTGACTTTGTGAACCATAACAGAGTAGCTGACAGAACCAACAGCATGCCATGTCCTAGTTGGTTGTAGTTAGACAAGGCACATCTATATCACCAAATTATTTAAATTCCAAGTTCTCCCTTGGATCCTGGTCCCTGGAATATTCACAGTGCTAATATATTAATTTGCTGTTAGATGGAACCAAAATACTAGAGATAGCTTACTCCATGCACTACTGCCTAAAGGCAACATTGACAAGAGCAGGTTAGCACATTCTCATTCTACATTGTCATCAGCACAACACACAACAACCTTTACATCCAAAAAACTTGTGCCTTTCCAGGGAACTTAACATCAAGTGGTATAATAATATTATTTTGAACAATTGTGACACAGCTTCTTGTTAATTTCACTCCCCTGAGCTGGAAAAAAAAAAATCCTGTTTGTTTTTTTGTTTTGGTTTGGTTTTTTGGGGGGTGTTTTGTTTTGTTCTGTTTGTTTGTTCTTTGAACCACTGTCACATGAAGCCCAAAACAGCAACCATAGCCATCTATCTTCTATGCTGACTAAGCATGGCTTTTCTGATAGAAGAGGCTGATTCTGAGCAACACATTTTGCAAGACACTTTGTAGCTGGAGCTACAAAGAAATTATCTAGGGATAATTTCTGAGGACAGGAATGAATGCCTTTAGCAATGCAGACATAAACACTGAGTGATCTGGGAATGGGATTTTAGACAGGTGATTCTTCTGTATCTAACAAATCTTGGTTTTATTAAGAAAGACAACTAATAGAACTACAGTGATGAAAGCATTCAGCCAAAACCTGAGTGAGTTTTGTTCATGTTTTTGAATGACTCCCCTTCCCCTTTGGCTGCTTTTCTTTTCCCTTCAAATAACAAGTACCTGCTGTTCTTTATCTCCAAGGACTCCTGAAGGCTTGGAAATAGGTAAGAACCACTTTCAGCTAAAAATTCCTTATGCTGATATATTGACATAATAGGAAGAGAATGGCTATGAGTTTGAGGAAGGGGTGGCTCAAAGTGCAGCTTTATTCTCTTCGAAAAAAGGCTTTTTGCTAAAACTTCTTTCAGGAGGGTTCTTTCGCTGAACCATCCTTGATGATGCCACCAGTTACTGGTAGAGGACTCCTGTGATTTTGAATCACCCCTGTAAAACTCTTTGCTGATATATTTTTTGTTTTGTTCAGTAAGTGTTCAATGTTAAGTACGCTGCAAGGGAGTGGTGACTGCAAAGCTAAGATCCAGGCTCTCAGCCAAGTGATCTAGGCTACAATGCTCTTTTTATTTGTTCTTCTCCTCCTCCATGGCTTGTGTGGTTTGTTGCAAGGTAGTGCAGACTCAGGAAGAGCTATAGTAAAAAGCACTATAGTAAAAACCCTATAGTTCTAACATGGTCCCAAGAAATAAAAGCTCAGGGGTCAGTCTCTCCCTGGATGCATTACCCAGATGAGGAAAGCCTGCAACTTAGTATCCCTAGGCCAGCTCTCCAAGAACCAGACTAGGTGCTAAAATGTAGGTAACACCATCAGCACCAGCTGTCATAGAAAAAGTCATCAAACTAATTTGATACCTATTCCCAGAAGAGATCTTTATTCTTTGGCTCCTGAGTCAATAGCAGCATTCAGTTTGCAGTGTTATGCAGAGTGGAGCCAAACCTCTGACAGATTACTGCATCCAAAGGTAATGGCTGGCTATAGCAATTTCTTCCATTCACAATGCTAGCTCTCTAAATCACCTTTAGAAAGCATAATCCTCACTATCAACTGAACAAAACCCCTACCTTTTTCAGTAGGTACAGACTGCCCTGTCGAAGTCACTATTGACTTAACTGGCAACCTGAATCTCATCCTAGAAATAAAAGTTTACAGACTATCCATATGAATTCAAACAAAACTAAATTACACTGTCCAAATACCAGGAAGAACAGAGGTCTAACTAGACTACACATTAAGTAACTTTTTCATTACAGTTCTCTATGCCAAGGCCCTGAGCACCCAAGGATTTAACTGCCAGGGCTCAGGGCCAGTCTCCATGGTGCAGCTCTGCAGCCTTGAATTAGACAGCTGTGTAGAAAAAGCTGTGTGAGAAAATGCTTTGAAAAGTAAGGCCCTGCCCCTTCAGCAGGAGTTGCACTTAACCTCAATCCCTTGCCTTTTCTCCTGCTGCCTTGGCCTATGGCTGTGTACCTCACCCACTGCCTTGACTTCCTGTCTTGATCTCAGATGTTTGCCTTGCCTTGCCATTGTGCATGCTCTTAATGATCTGGAGTCTTGGATGAGCCTCGTTACTCTCACCAGATCTACTTCGCTTTTCTTGCTCAGGTACTGTGAGGTTCCTGCCCTGCCCTCCCCTGCAGTGGCTCTTGTCTCCTAGATCTCTTGTGGAGTAGCTGTGGCACATGGACACTTAATTCTCTGTCAGTGCAAGCAGAATTCAGGTAACAGAGTTAAAATTGTTGTCCCTCAGCAGTAGTTTTGTGCAGCACATTGGGCCTGAAGCTAATAATGGTGCTCAAGAAAAGTTTTTAGCAAGCATGAACCACATTATCACCCTTCTCAGCACAACAAACTATAACAACATTGCTCCATTTCATCTTTTTTTTTACCAACCAAGGCTTCAGTTTTAGTTTCAAGCATTTGTATTTGGAAAATCCAGGTATCTCAGCAACTATACTCCTATGACATAGCAAGGGAACCTTGTTTTGGGGGAATATAGGTGATGCCCAAACATTACACCAAAGCCCCAATTCAGAGTGGAAATTAAAACATATATATAACCTGAAGCACGTCTGCCATCCCCAAAAGACAATTGGACTACTGACGTGGGTAAAAGTTATGCATAAAACTTAAGCACCTTTTTAATCGTGAACAAAATAGGAAAGATAAAGTGTTCATATTCAAGTTTGTTCAGCTTTGGAATAAGCTTCCAGAAGAGATTTGACAATCTAAAATCTGACAGCTTTTAGAATGCTTTACTACCTCCTTTTTAAGTTTCTGTTATATCACTCAAATGCCAACAGAAGAAGGGTAAATTGTCAGAAGCAAAGAAAGGAAAAAAAGCCTGTTAAATAGATCTGGCTTTTATATGGCTACTACAGTAATAGCAATTTTAAAATAGAAAACTGATGAATAATAATGGAAAGGAAAAAATGCCTATTTGCTGAGGCTGCTGTCAACTGCTAATACTTGAAGAAAGGACCAAATTCAGCCTGCATTTCATAAAGTCCCTGTACTGTATTGCTACACACAACACTGCTAAGAGGTCCCTTTGTAAGGTAAGAGAGTTGCAAGGGTGGAGTGATTAAAACTATGACATGAACTCCTTGTTTCAAAACTTTTTTTAATAATTAAAATGTTTTGCATCAAAGCAGGAAGCAATGGTTTCCCATTTACTTTACACATTAGCCTGTAGATAACCAAAGAAAATAATTACACCGTATCACTCATGTGAATTTGTGTTTATGTTAGTACTTAGCATAAGAATCTTACTACAGTGAGTCTTCATTAGCATTTTCATTAATACCACAGACAAGGGAACAGTATAAAATTAGTTACAGAACCTGTAAGAAATAAAACACTTCGCTGTGTCTTCTGGACACTAAAGCATGTAAACAGCAAATATAATGCTGTATTCTCCTGGTCAGCTCTATCACAGCCTTAGGAACCTGCAGCAATAGCAAGTTTCCAACACCATACTTCTCAAAATGACAGCCACTGTTGATTTCCTTGCTGGAGCATAAAAATGCAGCAGAGCACAACTACAGAGATTTGCCAAGTCTTGCGTAAAGAGAGTGAACTTCAAACAACTGGTATATTGTTTCCCCCACACATAGGCCTGCATTTCATTCACTCACATATGACCTGTCTTCTGTTTGTGATCCTACAAGATCAGAGCACAGAACTTCCTTCACTGTGAATGAGAAATCTGAGAGGTTTACTTGTGTGCTAGAAGCCATCAAAAAAGATAAGAAAACTAGCAGTAATCCAATGCACACTTTGGAGGACAGTGGTCTGTTTGAACTAGCAAGGTTTCCCAGAACGAGAAAAGTTGAGAGAAAAGGACTGTAAAAATCATATATGCCTACACAAAGAAGCAGGATTTTAAGAGCGAAGAAGCTTGGCCAGTTCATGGTTTTTTAATATAGTGCTCTCATTTTATTAAAAAACAGTAATAAATCCTATAGCTTGTCATTCAGACACCAGAAAGCAAATTATTCACCAGCATATGCCTGTCATCTATGGTACAGAATCTGCAGGGAAGAGAAAAATTGTGCAGAGCTCACTCAAGACTCAGCAGAATCACAGCTTAAGGATGATTGTAAATGTTGTGCTAGAAGAACAGTGTGGATTGTAGAATGTCTTTTTAAACATCATGCAAGTGTGAACTTGAAAATATATTCCACTTTGGTTTTAAGAGGTACAGTTTCACAAAGGTGAAACATTGAAAAAATCATTAACACTTATTGCTTGGAGGCAGCTTGGGAATAAACTGGCAAATAACCATGTCTGTGTTATCCACAGAGCTGAAACAGAATTGGCTGTAACTGATAGTATACCACTTAGGAGGTAGAGTACAGTGGGATCAAAGCTTCACAGAAGAATTAATAGACATATTGATACAGAAAAATATAGAAGGACTTTCAAAATGTACTCTATTGGTCAAGAAAAGGACCATAAAACTGAGAAAACGGAAAAAAATACATCATCTTATGTCTATCATATGTGGAAGTCATAGTCACCACTAGAAATATATTTGCATACACCAGCAAAGGTTGTTTTTTAATACACAATTATTATTCAAATTATCTTGATATCAGAGAATCAACATGCTATAGCAAATGTAACTGTAAGATCACATATAGAATCCACTGTGGTGTTTGAGAATGGTCCACAGATCAGCCAAACCTGTGCAAAACCAGAAAACTTTAAGCTGAGGGTAATAAATAGATTGACAAAAAAAACTACGAAATAAGAAATAGATTCAGGCAATGCTGGAGAGCAATATCCTAAATCATGAAATCACTGGTTGAAAGTTCGCACAAGCAAAAGCTGAGAAACAGGCCTCTTGGGTTAAGCAAATCAATGAGAGACATTATATCCAATCTAATTAAATTAAAACATTAAAAATGTTTAGAGAAACAACACAGTCAAGACAGAAATTTGACACTATTAGTAACAGATTTAGAGATACGGTTAACAAACTTACAGGCCCAGAATGGCACAGATATTATGTAAATTGTCTCTCACATGAAGTAAAATATACAAAATAACATATTTTTAGGGCAAAAAGTAATATTTGTGAGGAATTCATTCAGAAAAAAAAAAGGATATGGAATTAGTACTTCCTGTTTGAAAGTGAAATTACTAGAAAGAAATATGTCTACTACTAAAACATCGCTCTAGCCTCCAAAAAGTGAAGTTGAAACTGAGATTTCCACACAGTACTAATAGCAACACTAAAAGAGACATAGGCACAAATCCCAATTCAGCTGGAAACTGTAAAGCTTCTTATGAAAATGGTGCCTTAGAATGCCTTCCAGGAGAATCTGCTCCCAGATTTTGCAGGCACAGAGGGTGCTTGGTGACAGCCAGCATGGCTCCACTAGGGGGAAATCCTGACTGACCAAATTGATGGCCTTCTATGATGGGGCTACAAAAATGATGGACAGGGGTGGAGCAGTTGACATCATCTACCTGGACTTGTGCAAAGCGTTCGACATTGTCCTGCACAACATCCTTGTCTCTAAATTGGAGAGATCAATTTGATAGGTGGACCACTCGGTGGATAAAGAACTGGCAGGATGGCCACACGCAAAGAGTTGTGGTCAATGGTTCAATGTCTGTCTGGAGACCAGTAACGAGTGGTGTCCCTCAGGGATTGGTGCTGGGACCGGTCTTGTTTAACGTCTTTGTCACTGACATGGACAGTGGGATTGAGTGCGCCCTCAGCAAGTTTGCCAATGACACCAAGCTGTGTGGTTCTGTTGATACGCTGGAGGGAAGGAATGCCATCCAGAAGGACCTTGACGTGCTTGTGAGGTGGGCTGATGCCAACCTCATGAAGTTTAACCATGATAAGTGCAAGGTCCTACACCTGGGTGGGAGCAATCCCAGGTACAGCTACAGGTTGGGCAAAGAATAGATTCAGAGCAGCCCTGCAGAGAAGGACTTGGGGGTGTTTGATTGATCATAAAATGAACATGAGCTGACTTCATGCACTTGCAACCCAGAAAGCCAACCATATCCTGGGCTGCATCAAAAGAAGCGTGACCAGCATGTCAAAGGAGGTGATCCTGCCCCTCTACTCTGCTATCGTGAGATCCCACTTGGAGTATTGTGTGCAGTCCTGGTGTCCTCAACATAAAAAGGACATGGAACTGTTAGAAGAAGTCCAGAGGAGGTCCATGAGGATGATCAGGGGACTGGAGTACCTCCCATATGAAGACAGGCTGAGAAAGTTGGGGCTGTTCAGCCTGGAGAAGAGAAGGCTGCGTGGAGACCTCATAGCAGCCTTCCAGTGTCTGAAGGGGGTCTATAGGGGTGCTTGGGAGGGACTCTTCATTAGGGACTGTAGTGATAGGACAAGGGGTAACGGGTTCAAACTTAAACAGCAGAGGTTTAGGCTTGATATAAGGAAGAAATTCTTTACTGTTAGGGTGGTGAGGTACTGGAATGGTTTGCCCAGGGAGGTAGTGAATGCTCCATCCCTGGTGGTGTTCAAGGCTAGGTTGGATGAAGCCTTGGGTGATATGGCTTAGTGAGAGGTGTCCGTGCCCATGGCAGTGGGGTTGGAACTAGATGATCTGAAGGTTCTTTCCAACCCTAACTATTCTATGATTCTAAGATCCTTCTTTGTAAAATGTAAGTAAATATAAAGTTTAAGGATCAGGAGCAAAGGAAATCAGGAGTGTAATGACGAGGGAGCACCCAAATGAAAAGAACCTCTCTACATGCATTCTTCTGATTTAGGTTGCTGCTTTAACTAGAAAAAAGAATTTCCTATTCAAAGTCCTGAATAACTATTCCTTCTTTAAAAGAATCAAATATCATCATGCATGCTCTACGTACCATACCAGAAATTTGGGAACAGTAACGAATGCCGAGACTCCAAATCAGACAGAGCTGAGAAGCCATCCATATTTCTTCTTCCAATTGAGCACATCATCAGGTTCTGTCTCTCAGCAACATACCATAACTCTGTATCATCAGGCCTATTTTGTTACAATACAACCTACACACTGGAACAGCAGAACCCTTCAACTAGAAAAAAAAAAACAGAACTATGAGATTCAACCGTGGGGTAATCCTAAACAAAGAACTAACAAAGATCTTGCTCCTTCCATCTGTGCCATTTTGAAGGAGGTATAGAATCACAGAATCATAGAACGGTTTGGATTGACAAGGACTTTAAAGGTTCCTACACCCCCTGCCAGCGGGACACTTTCCACTAGACCAGGTTGCTCAAAGCCCTGTCCAGCCTGGCCTTAAATATGTCCATGGATGTGGCAGCCACAGCTTCTCTAGGCAACCTGTGCCAGTGTCACGCCACCCTCATAGTAAAGATTTTTTTTCTCAATATCTAACCTAAGTCTACTCTCTCTCAGTTTTAAACCATTGCCCTTTGTCCTGTCACTATATGCCCTTGTAAAAAGTCTCTCTCTAGACTTATAGGTACCTTCAGGTGTTGGAAGCTTCCTCTAAGATCTCTGAAGCACCTTTACTCTCAGATGAACAAGTCCAACTCTCTCAGCCTGTATACATAGGAGAGATACTCCAGCCCTCTGATCATCTTCGTAACCTCCTCTTGCCTTGCTTGATCAGGTCCACATATTCTTTGCAAGCCTGCCTTTCCAGCAGACAGTTTATACAAACTCTAAGAAACTCTCACTAGTTTCCTCTGAAGTCTCTGTCGCATCAGTTTTAATTAAGTCTGGCACATGTGTGTTCCAATTCTGCTTAGCTGTTTTCCACTGTATATTTACACAGTCACCTGTGAAATCAAATAATGCAATTCTACCATTCACTACAGTTTGCCAGAGGCAGGAGAGTGTCATGAAGCCAATAGGCTTGCAGAAAATGTCAATAATGGTGATTAGATAGGTTGTCCTCTGTCAAAGGACAATCTCAGTCATAATATGTTGTTCAGCACATGCATAGTCATCCTGCAGGAACATAGTTCTAATATCAGTACAGTGGTCAACAGCTGAGCAAAATCTGAACACACATGTGTCAGACAATTAAAACTGATGCAATTAAAACTGTATCGCTGGACATGCCCTGGGCTTCATCTGGACACTAAGATAATGCTGATTCACAATGATAAGTGCATTAGTTTCATTGTAGCCACTAGTTTTAATGCAGCTCTATTGTTTTTGGTATAGTTTCACTCTGCTTTTAAGTGGTCCAGATATCTCACAGGTTGTTCTTTGAACATAAAGTCTCGTGCTTCCCCACCTTCCCAGTTTAGTGATGCCATCTTACAATTTAGGCCACAACATGACCTCTCTCCCACTCCAAGACCCATATGACATCAGGTGTCAGGGAGACGATAGAAAACTGTACCACACTTAGGCAATGCAGCGCATTGGCTGTCCAGCACCAAAAGAAAATGGAAGTTCTATTCTCCAGCTACTACATTTGGGGAACATGCCCAATCTTTTCATGTGTTTATACCTCTTACATAGTCCAGCATATAAAATCCAGCAGACAGATTATGGGGAAATGCACTGGTCTAAGTTTTGCCTGCTGTTTGTCAGCAGCGGTTGTCAAAATAAACTGTGAATTGCTAGATTAGACACTAGAGAGAGTCTGCATAGTTCTATAAATTGAAGACCAAGTACAGAATAAAACAGCTATTTCTGTACTACCTATTTGCATAGGAAATATTTTTTTTCTGAGCAGTTTAAAATCAGGAGCTCTTTCTCCAAAGTAATAGATTTGATAAAACCAATATTTTTTTTTAATCCTCATAACGATGAAAAAAATCAGTGGTCAAGCAAGTAAGTTTATCCTTCTTTGACAGCGTTTTAACATATGTACTGTGTTAAGTTTACCATTAACTTAATGCACACAGATCTAAATTAGAAGCAGATCACTTCAAACACTGAGGATTTAAATAACAAGTCTAATTATCTTTTTCCTAGTTAAGTAAGTTTCTATTATGGGCTGTAACACCTTCTTCCTTTGATCAGTTTTCTTAAATAATGTAGATGTAGAATAAAATATACTTCTAAATTTTTAGCTTGCTACCCCTTGTTTTTCTGAGAAGTCAGGACACTGTGGTAAAGACAGTTACACAAGGTATCACCCTCAGGATCATAATTCTTCAGAACTCTGAACTTATAACCAACTCTTCAGTGTTGGAAGACAACTGTTCCTCTTCAGTGTCATAATATTAAATGGGCTTTTCTAATTCATGAAATTATGCAGGCCATTAGTTCATAATTTAATAAAGAATATTGCAGTTGAGGGATTAGTGTGGCAAAAGAAGCTTTTTTGTAGTTGTGGTCAATGCAGAATTTTAATGAATAGCAGATTCATGTAGCTTGTTATCTCTTAGCAACCTTCCCATCTTATCTCTTCAAAAGACATTTTTATCTTTTACCCAGAAGGCAGTTTTTTGCTCTCAGTTATGTGTTGACTCAAATCTATGGATTCTTTCAACATAACTTTAATCACATGATAGTATTGGTTTTATCTGCTTGCTGCTTTCAGAATATTTCCTAAGTAATGCTTTCAAAACAAAATAAAATTATTTTTTATGCACACATTCAGGTCATACATTGAGTTAAAATCATATGATATAAATAATATGATAAATTTTGAGAAATGCATTGCCAGTTTTGCCATCTTCAACAACTTCTCACTACTGTTTTAGAGTTTCACTCTAAAATTCACACAACTAGAATTTTTCCTTCAGATATTTCTCTCAGTTCAGATAGCTAGAGATTATTTAAGAAAATAATCCCCTTTGAATGCTTAAACAGTATCATTTGGATCCAGTTTTTACTGAAGTGAACAGAAATTGTTAACTAGGATTGAGAGACAATTTTCCTTTTTCTCTTTCACATATTGGAGTTAAAGGTATCCATTCAGTGTGTTCTTGAATGAGAAACACCAATCCATTCTGATGTTCTGCCTCCTGGTACCACTTTCTAAGTGCCAGCTTTATTCTTGTATAGCCGCACAATGAGTCAGTTTGGTGAACCCTTCCATATGAAAACATATTTTAGGAAAATACATTATACCTTTCTAGGTGAATCTTTTTCTCAGCTTCAGTTCAGCTGTACTATGTGTAGTGCCAATATTGCAGGTGCAACTGTATCTAGGAGCAAGAAAAGTACCATCCCATCAGGAGTGACCTGCTATTACACTGGTTTAAAATGATCAGGGAACTTCAGCTTATGCATATGCTCTTCTACCTTTCTGCTTATCTTGGCAGTGTGTTCTCAGCCTCTGCCTTGCACAAGGGCTGTGGGTGTTGTAAGTAAAACTGACAGTCCTCTACCACCATTAGACAGAGTTTATTTTTCCACTCTCCCCTTTCTCTGTGATCCATGTGATGTAATTCCCCAAATTCTTCTGGTGCTTCTCAGCACCTTCTGTGATTTAAACTCATTTATTAAACCCAAAAGGAATAAAAGAAAACAAACCAGAGAAATTAAAAATTTCCACTATAAGCACAAATGAGTCCCAGAATAAATAGAAGGAAAGTGAGACTGAGCTGAAGGAAGAGGTAAGAAGTGGGAACTCCTTCTTACAAGAGCAGCTTCAGACTATCAAACCGACTTAGTCATTTGTGATCTCATCTGAAAAACTCCTTTCCTACCACCATCCCCAGGAAAGTAGTATAGGTCTTTGAAAGTGTCTTGGTTTCTGAATATTGTCATATCAACATGAGATCTGCAGTATACAATTGTACTAGAAAAGTGTTCTGCACATTTGAAATCTGAACGAAATCTATTGTTAATATTTCATCAGCATTTACTTTTCTCTTCAAGGCTTTCACTTTTCTAAGTATCCTGGGATGAGATTACTAAAGTGAGAATACTTTTTTTACACAATGCCTCCACTTTTTGAAGGAATATTCTGACTTCAGCAGCAAAACAACTTTGAGAAATTTCAACCCCCTTTACTTCCCTGTCTTATCGTTCTTCTGCCACTGATGTGTGCTAACACAGCAGACCTTTGAATTTATCATTGGATTGAATTCAGCCACCAAGGAACTGAAAAAGAAATTCATCCGATACCTTTCAGATCTAAGACTCCCTACAGATGAGATCAGATGTGTGTACACTTTGCAGGAAAGCATGAGAGAAGACCTGTTTAAGACAGAATGATGTGCACTGTGTAGACAGTGGCTTGGGTCAGAAAAATAGTCTGAATTAAAAATAACAGTTCTGCACCCAAGCTAATGACTTCTCCTTGCAGGCTCATTTAACAGCAAGCTGGGAACTCTGTCCTGTGGTGCAGAGTTGCCCATAGATGTCTGTGAATTAAGCACACAAAAACCAGCATAAAGAGAATTTTGTCTCACAAGATAACAGAAATGCTTGGAAAAATCCAGGCATTCATGCCCTCAAAACATCACTTACCCCAACATGGTTCTGACAGATTCTTTCCTCCAGAGCTTTTACAGCTGCAGATGCAGACACTGGGCACTATTTATATTCATGTGGTTATTCTGACATTTCTGTTGTATGTAGAACACAAGCATGTTTTTCATAATGCTTCTGTCTTTCTGACCCAAAGCCACTTCCTTTAGTAGAGTCTGCAAAGTGAGAAATAAATCCACAGCATGATTATCCCTACACAACCATAAGTATAAATTATTTCCTATTTTTCTGTAGCACACAACCTGACAAGGTCCTAATCACTTTGCCTTGGATGCCTCTTTGGACTTTTATTGATCTCCACAGTTAAGCATGAGCTTTGTTGGCTATTAAAGATGTTCAGTAGGATGCATTGTGTAGTAAGGCTCCAAGAAGGAAAGTGTGTATGCATATCACACTTGAAAGCCTGTCATTATGCACTGAATTCCTTTTTATATGCTTTATGAAAAAAGATGCTGTGAGATCTCATGTTAGGTGAGGCTCTACAGGCAAAATACAAAGGAGGACAGATTGCTGAATTCTCTCTGATGATAGCAATGTTCACTGGATATGAGGATAAACAGTAAGAGAAGGACTCGTCTGGCTAAATGATACCGTAAATTACCAATATCTAGGATACTTATTCTACACACTCTTTGACAGCCAGTGTTGAATATCATTTCTAGAACATAATCCATCGCATTGTAAAGTAGATATTTTGGATGTCTGCTACAATTAAGACAGATTACATCCTAACATTCTGGGACTTAATGCTGTCTTAGACTTGGCTTCTGTTTCAAGGAAAGAATTTTCAAAAAAGCTAGTTAGAAAAACTAACCTTGGAAGCAAATTTAAATTAAATAGTCTGTAATTAAGGCACTCTGTTTCAAGAGGGATGACTTTGAGATATTTATTAAATCAGTATAACTGAAAAATAAAGGACAAAAATACACTGGAAAGTTGGAACTTTTTTAAAGTTGTTAAGGAATTTCTAAAATTACAAGGGAAAACACTGCATAAAAGGACTTCAAACTGTCTGTCCAGTATTCCAGAAATATTACAGAGAATAAATAGAAAACCAATAAGTTAAAAAAATAGGGATTCAACAGGAAGAAATATTTTTTTTCTAAAAAATAAACAATATGTGAATAAAATAGTATAGGTGCCACAACCTAATTCAGCTCTTATAAAATAAATCAAAACAGTTTGTTTTGCGCTTGAAGCATGCAAAAGAGGACAAAGCAAGTAGAGGCAGATATTCAGACATAAGAATGGACTTATCATTTAAAATAATATAGGTATGATCTTGTGGTTTATGCTGAGCTGGTAACTCAGGAACATGCAGCTGCTCATTCATAGCCCCCTCCTTAACTGCAATGTTCAGCCACCAAGACCTGTCTGTTATGGAAGTTGCTTTTAAACATTTGTACTTCGACATCTATATTTAGCAAAGTATTAAACAGATGCCTCATTAGCATCAGTGCCTGAACTGTTACAGGTGTTGAACTGTTACCTTGAACTGTGATGCTTCTGTGAACTATGGAGTTTACACAGAATCTTTCAAACCTTTTGGTACTAAGTGCTGATTATCTCCAATTCTTTCTTTCCCAAAGAAAACAAGGTAATTTAATTCTGTGTAAAGAACGAATGGTTGGTGCACCCCCGCTCCCATTTGAGTCAGTAATCAAACAATTCCCTGTCTTGGCTTTAAAAAACTTTTTGGCACATTAGGCCTAAATTTGTAGTCATCCTGTGCTTTATATCTATACATATATCTATGAATTAATCTATGCTTTTATACCATTAGCATAGTATAATCTGCTTTTTTATAAATAGGCTCTGTTTGTTGGGGGGAAATGCTTATGATGGTAAAACTGAGGACTACATCACCAAAGGTGCTCAAAGTAACTATTATTTCTCCCTCATGCAGAAGTTCATGCATGCAGATTAGTCACAAAGTATGTACAAGGGAGGTTTTTATTTTAATGTGCAATTAAGTAATCAAATAAAGATACTTAGGAAGTGGCTGGTTGAAATCTGCTAGTAACTTTAAGAATTATTTTAATAGAGCAAGCAATTCCTTTTTAGAGAAGTCACAGCATTATTGTTAACCTAATATAGCTCAGGATCAAAACAGTGTCATAAAGACAAGAACTAGAATTTTATGGCCAAAAATGGGTAGCCCCTTACAATGTACCAGAAAATGCCTTGAGGTTGTTTTAAATTAAGGTCTTGAGGAATGCTCTGGCAAATGACCTGACAACAGTCTGAATTTATTCGTATTTTCTTAGATATTTCTCTCTAGTCATAAAAACAGATTATAACCTAGTTTATCTGTGACATGAGATCATTAACTCCAGGAAGTAACAAATGATACCTCTCCTGGGCAGACTTTTAAAAAATGCTATTCTTAACAATTTCCTGACCTCACAAAGTTCAATGCTTTGTCATATTTACCACTTTTATCATGTGCCTTTCTAACACATCATTTGGGGATCAAATATATGGCTACATACAGTATTGTAATGTATGGCTATGCCACGTACAGATAAATATAAAACTGTATTTTAATGTGAAATATTAATGTGGCATTAGCCACCTCTCTAGGAAGCCTGGTCCAGACTTTGACGAGTCTCTTAGTAAAGAAATGCTTCCTAATGTCCAGCCTAATTGCCCCCCTCCCCCTCCAATGCAGCTTTAAACTATTCCCACGTCTCCTATCACTGGAAATCAGTGAAAAGAGATCAGTTCCTCCTTCCCCAAGTCCCCTACTCAGGAAGCTGTAGAGAGCAATGAGATCATCCCTCAGCCTCCTCCAAAATAGACAAACCCAAAGTCCTTAGCTGCTACTCATTCCTTAGAGCCACCACCTTTGTTGCCCTCCTCTGGATGCATTCAAGGACCTTCACATCCTTCTTAAATTTCAGGGCCCAGTACTGCACAGTGTACTAAAAGATGAGTACTTTGTTAACTGAACTTGCAATATTTTCTCTGAGTACCCTTTCTTTCTATGCTTACTGGAAAGGAAAGGCACCAACACAGAGCTTTTGCACTCTTTTCTCCTTCCACAGAGAAAAATTCTTCAGTTGGCTGTCTCCAGATATGTGGAATGAATCCAGCTTGTCTACGTAAACTGGAACTATGTAATTCTCACAGGGAATTACACAAACCAGAAACTCAAACTAAAGATTTCCTAAACTACATTCTCACAAGGATGAGAATGGTAGCTACTTATATGTCAGTCTTATTATTTTTTTCCAGGAAGTTCCTTAGATTTTTTACTATAGAAATGAAATACAGAAACTATTTATCAAATTTATGTCTGTGGAAAATTAGTTACATATGCTTTTCACCCATTCATTTTATTCTGACCAAGTAAGATCTCTTTAGTTTAAGGATATATTGAACGCTAAACTTGGTTATCTTGGAAGTGACATCCAATATATGCATATATATATATATATATTCATATGCAACCTTTACAATAAACTCTGTAATAAATTAGACAGTGTTTCCATACCAGGGGACAAAATTTATACTTACAATAAAAATTTATTTCCATGGGGAACTATATAAGGACATTCAGTATGACCTACCTGAACTAACTGGACTCCTGGGAGTCTATAAACACAAGCATTAGTAATAGTAGCATTCACAGCTGCAAAAGAGTTCAGTCAGTGAATTGCACTGAGGATGCAATTGATGGAAATTCAGATGCAGTAATGGAAATACAGATAAGCTTCCCCAGAACAATGTAGTCCTGACGTATGTCTTTAGTGGCTTAAGGTTTGTGGAGCCCTACAACACACTGTAGCAGGAAGGTACTTAGACTTACAAGGCTGTAGCCAGGACTAGGGCTGCATTCACTTCTGAGGAAAGGGAAAAATAGTCTCTTCATCTGGACATTCTAGCATATTCTTAGAATCCCCTAAAGACATTATGCACTGGTAGGTACCAAAGCTTGGCAGATATTAACTGAGAACTGACTCTGGGCCTTCGTTGTGTTGGAACTATGAGTTTGATTCTCCTGAGCTCAGTGCTGTGTATCAAGTCCTAGCCTTCTTCTGCTTCCTTTACTTACCATTGGAAAAGAAGGGATCTTGTTTTAATAATGGGAGCAAATCTGACAGCTAGCACTAAGTTGGGCAGGGTTGTTTTTTTTGGGAGCTAAAACTGTAGATGGCACCTTTTGTCTTTTTTGCTGAATAGGCTCTGACTGGAAGATCTAGTGTACACAAGAAATACTGTTGGAAAGAAGTAGTGAAGTAAGAAAGGAGAAAAGCCACATATGCCTTATGAAAACCACGCTTTCACGGCATCTCAACTTTGTACGCTTTCCACGAAAGCTAGGTAAATACTAATCAGATAGTCTTCCCATGAGGCATCACCTATTCTGTAACTCAAGGGAGATCCATTAGAAGAAAATAAAACCTAATGAGAAATTTTAAAGGGAAAGAACACAAAAAGAAATATGGAATATAGGTCATTTTTGTAATAATTGGATATAGAATCATAGAATCATAGAAAAGTTAGGGTTGGAAAGGAGCTTAAGATCATCTAGTTCCAATCCCCCTGCCATGGACATGGACACCTCACACTAAACCATATCACCGAAAGCTTCATCCAACCTGGTCTTGAACACTGCCAGGGATGGAGCATTCACTATCTCCCTGGGCAAACCATTCCAGTACCTCACCACCCTAACAGTAAAGAATTTCTTCCTTATATCAAGTCTAAACCTCTGCTGTTTAAGTTTGAACCCGTTACCCCTTGTCCTGTCACTGCAGTCCCTAATGAATAGTCCCTCACCAGCATCCATATAGTCCCAGTTCAGACACTGGAAGGCTGCTATGAGGTCTCCACGCAGCCTTCTCTTCTCCAGGCTGAACAGCCCCAACTTTCTCAGTCTGTCTTCATACGGGAGGTGCTCCAGTGCCCTGATCATCCTCGTGGGCCTCCTCTGGACTTGTTCTAACAGTACCATGTCCTTTTTATGTTGAGGACACCAGGACTGCACACAATACTCCAAGTGGGGTCACACAAGAGCAGAGTAGAGGGGCAGGATCACCTCCTTTGACCTGCTGGTCACGCTTCTTCTGATGCAGCCCAGAACATGGTTGGCTTTCTGGGCTGTGAGTGCACACTGAAGCCGGCTCATGTTCATTTTCTCATTGACAAACACCCCCAAGTCCTTCTCTGCAGGGCTGCTCTGAATTTCTTCTCTGCCCAATCTGTAGCTGTACCTGGGATTGCTCCGACCCAGGCGTAGGACCTTGCACTTATCATGGTTAAATTTCATGAGGCCGGCATCAGCCCACCTCACAAGCATGTCAAGGTCCTTCTGGATGGCATTCCTTCCTTCCAGCATATCAACTGAACCAACACAGCTTGGTGTCATTGGCAAACTTGCTGAGGGCACACTCAATCCCACTGTCCATGTCAGCGACAAAGATGTTGAACAAGACCTATCTCAACACTAATTTCTGAGGGACACCACTCGTTCCTGGTCTCCAGACAAACATTGAGCCATCGACCACAACTCTTTGCGTGCGGCCATCCAGCCAGTTCTTTGTCCACTGAGTGGTCCACCTATCAAATTGATGTCTCTCCAATTTAGAGACAAGGATGTAATGTGGACAGTGTCAAATGCTTTGCACAAGTCCAGGTAGATGATGTCAACTGCTCCACTGCTGTCCATCATTTCTGTAGCCCCATCATAGAAGGCCACCGAATTGGTCAGGAAGGATTTCCCCCTAGTGAAGCCATGCTGGCTCTCACCAGCCACCTTGTTGCTTTTCATGCGCCCTAGCATGCTTTCCGGGAGAACCTGCTGCAAGATTTTGCCAGGCATAGAAGTGTGACTGACTGGTCTGTAGTTCCCCGGGTCATCCATTTTCCCCTTCTTGAAAATGGGGATTATATTTCCCAGGGAACTTCACCTGACTGCCATGATTTTTCAAATATGATGGCCATTGGCTTTGCAACTTCATTTGCCAGCTCCTTCAGGACCCACGGATGGATTTCATCAGGTCCCATGGATTTGTATACGTTCAGGTTCTTAAGATGGTCTCGAATGTTCATTTCAGATATACTGTTGCATGACCCAGCTTTTCTGTTAACTATCTTTGCATGAACTGCCTTGTAAACAAGATCAGTTATGCACACTAAACATAAACAGCCTCATAAAAACCTTCTCAAAATTTATCTCTAGCAACCTCACCCTTTTCCAGTTAAGGGCAGATATTTAGTACTTGCTAATTGAAATTTATTTTCTCAATAAACTTTTACTGCCTTTTTAATTTATGCTGAAAAAATAATACTCTCAAATTGGTAGTCCTCATCAGTGGGAAATATTTCATACAGTGTAAAACTAATCTAAATGACATAATGCTATTCATTTAATTTCAATTATTATTAAAGTTTGCTTAGTTAAGCCATCTGCTACATCCTTTATGCACTGTATTTGATTAATTCATTCAGAAATGGCTGTGTGAAGCAGCCTAAGTAGACAATGAAACAGAAAAGAACTCTTGTCCTATACGTACCTGTCTCTCAAACTGTCAAAGTTGGCAAAGCAAATAATGAGTCATTAACTGTAAATTAATCCTATTTTCACACTACTATATCTTTGGGTAGAATTAGTGAATAGTTAAGAAATTGTAATCTCTAACCTCTGCAATAATTAATACTTCTAGGAAATTCCAGTTTTGTCCAAGGACATAGTCTATAAGTACTATAGGGTTGAATTTTTTAGCCTCAGGTGTTTAAATTTCTTGTAACTATAACTTGGATGTAGCAAAATTAAACAAGTAAAAAAAAAAATCTTATGGTCAGTCCCTCCAAAAAATAAAAAGATATGGGTTAGTAGATCCCATTATCATTATGGTACTAATACCTACTGCCAACAGATAGAAAGGCCCATTAAATCCACAATATTCCAGCAATAAAACACATTTAGTACCACCAAGTAAGATCTTGCTAAAAAATTATTCTCACACGGTGAATTCTTCACTCCTCTGAAGAGATGTAAATGCCAATGTACAGTGCAGTGCATTCACTTAATCATAGAAAAAATAAATTTCCAGTATTGCTCTCATAATCTTTCAGTTCTGAGTTTCACAATATGCAGCATGTTTGAGCTACCCTGAATTTTTATTCTGTGGATCAAAGGTGCTCATGGTCAGCAAATTATATCCCTAACCCTAACCCTTAACTTCATTAAAAAAAAAAAACAACAACAAAACAGAAACAAAACCAAAACCAACCAAGAAACAAGTAAACAAACAGAAAAAATAATCACCACTGCCAAACCCAAACCGAACCAAAAAACATAACCAAACATAGATTACCACTGCAAAATTATCCCCCAGTAATAATGTCAGTACAAAATCGATTGAACTGTTTATTCAGATCTATCTTACCAGTTCTGTATGATGAAAAATCACTTGTCTACCGTAAATGTCACTTTGTAATCAGCTTCTTCATATTTTCCTTCACTGTTTAAAAACATTAAGTAACTCTTAGGTTACTTACAGTTTAACTAAATATATTGATCCTCACTATTGCTCTGTTCTATTGGAATTATTTTTTTTTAAGTTCCTCTAATACAGAAACTTTTCATTATTCACAGATTAACCTAGGTACTACCAGTGTATGCTGATTGATAGTCTAAAACTAATTTACAAAGAACATGAGTTTGTTTCTGCCTGAGGTCATGCAAACACGTTTTGCATCATGAGTTTTTAAAGTTAAAGGTCCCAGATATCAAAGGGGATCACCCCAATCAGTTTTTTGAAGAATGTAAATTTCTACACCATTGGCCAGAACCTCACAGTCTTTCCATTTTTTCTGTAATACTGATTGCTTGTCTAAACATCTCTGAGGGTTTGCCCTAGCATTCATACCCAAGCTTGGCTCTACTGTAGTGCTCATACAGCAAATACATTCAGTGGGAAAGTGGAAACTCTGATACTTCTGTAAGCAGAAATTTAAACAGAATGGAAGCTGCTGCAAGAATCAGGGCATAGGCTGGGAAGGTAGCAGAAAACTGTTTTAATGTCTTCCCCAGAGTATAATGCTCACTACTATGACACAGCTGAGCATCTGGAGCATTATGGATAAATATGCCTACAGCAGGAGCAGTTGAGAAAGCACAAAACACTGCTATATAGAGTGTTTTTTTAAAAACAAAGTGAAGAGAAACTTAATTTTGCAAAATTTAAACAATCAGAGATTTCTCCTAAATGCAATATACAAAAAAAAACCCACTATAAAATAAATAAAATTAAAATAAAATAAAATAAATATAATTCAATTGCTAATCTTGATGGAAATTTCCAAACAATATAACAAATATGACTCTGTATTAGGAAGTATTTGGATCATATAGGGATACTATCTGTCCCCTATCTTACCCAGTGCAGGACTGCACCTCTAGAAAGCAAATGAGAAAAGCAAGGAAATGACAGTAAATGAAGACAATAGCACAAGCAGTACTTTCTTAGATTTAAATCATTTTATACTCTGGTCTTGATAAGCTCACATATCCTACAGTGTAAATGGGTTTAGAGGAGGTAAGTTATTATATATTTATTCATCTTTGAATACTGAGATCTAAGAGGAACACTATCACATGTAAGCCAGTTAGTCAGTTGCCCAGGACCATGTGGAGACAGCCTTTGAATACCTCGAAGGATGAACACACCAACACCTCCCTGAACAACTAGTTCCACTGCTCCACTGCTCTCACAGGAAGTGTTTCCTGGTACTAAGACTGAATCCTCCACTTTTCACTTTGTGCCCCTTTCCTCTGGTCCTGTCACTGGACACCACTGAGAAAAGCCTGCCTCAGAAAGGACTACAAAATTCTTAAAGCTGAACTAATACAAATAGACTACAGGGTAAAATCACAACACACAAAAACCCAGAACATTTCTAGACAGAAAACAGCCTTTCACAGATGCTTCATATTATATGTATCATCTCAGAAAAAAAATGCATGCTGTTATATTAGTACTTCAGGCAATTTCAGAGTAGAGTGAGACAAGGAACTGTTCTTCCATTTATTATAACAGCTATTATCAAGAGTCATGGAGGTTTTAGTTTTTGTTAAATGAGCTTGAAATTTATGTAAAGTACGAGAAATAAGCAAGAATGGAGAAAGAACTCTTTATTCCAGATAAAATTCAACACTAGAGTTGTTACAATATAGTTCTCCACTTTGATTCATCAAGAACCTTATTCTAATAATAGGCCTAAAATGTAGTTCTGACTACATGTCGATGCAGCTCTAGCTTAGAGATTATTTATTACTCATACTGAAACTTTTGAAAACCTTTCTTTTGCATATGCCAGAAGGATTGTTAATTGTAATGGTAACATGCTGTGAACACCTGCACTTATGTCATGGAAAAAAACCCAATTTATTTCTTAGGAACCATCATTAAAATAGTCTGTTAATAATACCTTACAGTCATGAGCAATGGAGACAACAGAATTATGTTTAAATGTGAAGTCACAGAAATAATATAGGTAGAATTAAAAAGTAATATTTGAAAAGCTACCATTTATCACCCCTCATAAAGAGAGCAACTTACAAGTAATAGAACACTAAAATTTTATCCACTGTGAGCTATGATATAGTTTGACGATAAAATAAGTACTATTGTTTCTTGCTTTTACATGCCATACCCACTAATCTTCACAGACTTTCAGAGAGCAAGCATGATGTTACAGATAAATATGATTAATAAGAATGATTTTATAATGAAGCCTTAATTCATGTATTAGTCAAGAGAATAAAGTGTGCTGCATAAAGAGCATTGTCCAGAGTTTTTAATCTAGGCAGAGAAGTGTTGGGGTTTTGCTGTATGTTATTGAGTCTGGAATTGCTTTTTAGGCTTGAATGCCTTTGTAATGGTAGATGCAAACTGCATGCACATTAAAAATCCTGAGGATAACGAGTCTGCTAAAGAATATCCTGTTGATATGTTACAGAAATAAAGCATCAGTAACAGACACTATATGAAAAGTCAGTGTTCAAGCTGAATTAAATGGCTCTATAAGCGACAGTATGATGCAATGGAAAATTGTTCTATGTTGAATTTTAGAAAAAGAAATGAGACTCCAAATACTATTTTGTATATGGCTCACATCTCTTCTCTGAACTCCATGATCCTAAAATCACGAGATACCCCAGGAAAAGCATCTAACAAACAAATCTTGATGCATTGAAAGAAGTACTGCCAAAAGAACCAAAGCCGAGTTTGTCCATAAATAGCGTTAGCTGGTCTGTCATAAGTTTATGTGTATCTAGGACCAAGAAAGTGTCCCCATGAATGCACCTACACTTGTAAAGGCAAGGAGAAATATTTGCAACCTTCCAAATAAATTCTTATACATAAAAGATCATTTTACTGTTAGTTTTCTTATAGATATGAACCATATGAATGAATGATTATTCATTTCTAATGGGTCATATGTGGAAATCAACTTAGAGTAATAAAGACAATAATTATAGTGTGAGTTATAATTTGCTGGTATGTTTAGAAATCTAGAAATATGTCGTTAACAATTCTAGCACATTAAGAAAGCAGAAATCCATCAAATTGCATCATTTCCAACTGTGCCTGCTGCAGGTAAGTGGGGCTCTTGTAGACAAACATCTCTTGAAAGTTCTTAATGTTATATGTACATAGTATAATTTCACAGATCCTGGAGTCACAGGAGGCTGGATTAATTATCTTCGTGTATTAAAATGTACTCTAAATCCCCGACATCAATTAGATAATACAGTGCCAAAAACAGGTAGCTAAGATACCCTGAAAAATATCAGCTCTATGTGATTTTGAAAACTCAATCCCACATGTAAATAGCAGAGTATAATCAAAGTTCATGTTGAAATCTCACAGAATTATAAAATAGTTAGGGTTAGAAAGGATCTTAAGATCATTAATTCCAACCCCTCTGCCATGGTCAGGGACACTTACCACTGAACCATGTCACCCAAAGCTCTATCCAAACTGGTCTTCACTAGAAATTCAATAAAAGTTCTTCAGGGCAGAGTAGAGGGGCAGGATCACCTCCTTCCACCTGCTGGTCATGCTCCTTTTGATGCAGCCCAGGATACAGTTGGCTTTCTGGGCTGTAAGCACAAACTGAAGCCGGCTCATGTTCATTTTCTCATTGACAAACACCCCCAAGTCCTTCTCTGCAGGGCTGCTCTGAATCTCTTCTTTGCCCAATCTGTAGCTGTACCTGGAATTGCTCCGACCCAGGCGTAGGACCTTGCACTTGGCATGGTTAAACTTCATGAGGCTAGCATCAGCCCACCTCACAAAGCACGTCAAACTCCTTCTGGACAGCATTCCTTCCCTCCAGCGTATCAACAGAACCACACAGCTTGGTGTCATTGGCAAACTTGCTGAGGGCACACTCAATCCGACTGTCCATGTCAGTGCCAAAGATGTTGAACAAGACCGGTCCCAGCACCAATCCCTGAAGGACACCACTCGTTACTGGTCTCCAGACAGACATTGAACCATTGACCACAACTCTTTGCGTGTGGCCATCCTGCCAGTTCTTTATCCACTGAGTTGTCCAAATATCAAATTAATGTCTCTCCAATTTAGAGACAAGGATGTTGTGCAGGACAATGTCGAACGCTTTGCACAAGTCCAGGTAGATGATGTCAACTGCTCCACCCCTGTCCATCATTTTTGTAGCCCCATCATAGAAGGCCATCAATTTGGTCAGGAAGGATTTCCCCCTAGTGAAGCCATGCTGGCTGTCACCAAGCACCCTCTGTGCCTGCAAAATCTGTTGAACAGGATTGGTCCCAACACCAACCCCTGAGGGACACCACAGGCTTCTGCTTCACCACAAGCTTCATGGCTTCTGCAGTTTCTTCTTTAAACAACACTAAAATATCTGTTTTAAAATTTATCATATTTAGAATCCCTACTGACTGTCAGAGGAGGTAACAATGTGTAATTCCATCAAAGAGTTATTTTTTCCACACCTCAGCTCTGTGAAAGAGAACCAGATCTAGGCTGTATATATAATTAGGGACACAGACATGATAGAATCATAACAAAGCATATAAAAATTTGTTTCCTAATGATTGATGAGAGGAGGTATACTACTGAGAGTACCACTCTTTGTCAGGATAAATTGGCTTTTCTTTCACAAGCGTATATTTTTTTATCTATTGTGTTATTAAAATGTAATATAATTCAAATGAATGGCCTCATTTAAAGTAAGGTGCATGTAATCTGTCCTGGGAATAAATAAACTAAATGTAGGTTGAAAGGCCAGGGAGATATAAGTACAGGTAATGGAAAACTGCATTCTGCTCAGCTGACAGTTTATTTCTAACTCTGTTTTTTATTGTTATGAGCCACACAAAGAGACTTAAACAGACTTCCTTGCTTCTCTACTTAGTTTTGTTAAATAGGATTTAGGATTATTACCGAAATTTTTATAAAAATGCAGTATGTGTCATCCTGAAAAAAATAGTTTTCAAATCTGTAAACAAAGAATAAATGTATCTTTAAGTGAACTGCTCAATCATAATGTTAAAGCTGGATAATCTATACTGATAAAAGTACAGAATCATAAAAGTAACAATCCCAGAAGAAGTACCAATACTTCACTTCCTTTTTAAATTCTATGATCCATGTTATTCAGGTCAGAAAAACATGCTTTCAAAAGTGTATCAAATTAGAGTAAGAAACAAAATACAGGGGATCTGAATTTTGTCACTCTCTGGACAGGCCAGAAAGCTTATGCTCTTAAAAACAACTAAGAAAAAAAGTAAGAAATTTTCTTGACCAAGAAATTCATTAGGAATTTCTCAACTCATTCTTTGGGATTCCACTTCACTTACCAGAAATTAAAGTAGAATAAAATATTCAAAACCCAGAGACTGAAATAACAACTGTCTTGTGAAATTGGCTGTTCTCTGCACATACAGATAGAACAGTCGGCAGGATCATACATTTCAATTCAAAACAGCACTACTTAAGCTTAGAAGTAATTTAAATTCCCCAAAACCTTACTTTTGTCCACAAAGATTCCCATAGAGAGAAAGTGCAAAAATGTATCCAATCAAAGCTTCTTTAGGCTCCATATACAGAAATAAATACCAAGAAATTTCTAAATATTTGAAAATAAGAAATTAATGGAAAGGTTAAATGGTACAGGTTCTGACTGAATATATTCTTATGCAACAATGCAGACTGTATTATGAAGCAAATAATTTAGACATCTGAAAATTTAGAGTCCTCTCCTGAGCAAAAAGAAGACAGTGAGGGCTGTCTTCCTAAGGCACAGAATGAAAGACAGTATACAGCAAAGAGAGAGCAACACATACTCTACCTAGCTATGAAGATTTCCACCACTCTGGAATGATACAAGGGACCACGAGGAAACACTTCATCCATTCATAAACCTGTTAGTATTACAGTATAGTAGCAAGAGCCTTCATGCCAGATTTAGGATACTGAGATTTTCTAAACTACTTATTTACTAATATACTAATCAGGAAGAAAAAAGAAAAATGAAAAATCAAACCAAAACAAAAACCTCCACCTCAAGAAATACAAGGATAAATGATAATTCTTGCTAGGCCTTACCGTAATCAGGAACGAAAGAAGAAGAAATCATATATTTATTTACATGACAGATGTGTACACTGTAACAACTCTCACAAGTTGCATCCAAGCAATTACAGAATCATAGAATATTTTGGTGACATCTCTGATAATAGCCTCCCCCTTGGGAGTGATACCTTCCAGTAGACCAAGTTTCTCAAAACCCCACCCAACCTGGCCCTGAACACTTCCAGGAATGGGGTATACATGTATACTTCTCTGGGCAACCTGTGCCAGTGTCTCACCACCGTCATAGTGAAGCATTTCTTCCTTATATCTGATCTAAATCTATCCTCTTTCAGTTTAAAGCCATTGTTATGTGGACTTTATGAAGGTGATCCTGTCCCTCTACTCTACTCTTTTGCAACCTCACTTGGAGTATTGTGTGCAGTTCTGGTGTCCTCAACATAAAAAGGACATGGAACTGTTAGAACAAGTCCAGAGGAGGCCCACGAGGATGATCAGGGGACTGAAGCACCTCCTATGAAGACAGGCTGAGCAAGTTGGGGCTGTTCAGCCTGGAGAAGAGAAGGCTGCGTGGAGACCTCATAGCAGCCTTCCAGTATCTGAAGGGGGGCTATACGGATGCTGGGGAGGAACTCTTCATTAGGGACTGTAGTAGTGATAGGACAAGGGGTAACAGATTTATATTCAAACAGGAGAAGTTTAGATTGGATATAAGGAAGGAGTTCTTTCCTGTGAGGGTGGTGAGGCACTGGAATGGTTTGCCCAAGGAAGTTGTGAATGCTCCATCCCTGGCAGTGTTCAAGGCTGGATTGGACAGAGCTTTGGGTGACATGGTTCAGTGCGAAGTGCCCCTGCCCATGGCAGGGGGGTTGGAACTAGATGATCTTAAGGTCCTTTCCAAGCCTAACTGTTCTATGATTTTATGCTTCTATGACTTCAAGTCTCTCTACTTGGGCAACGGAATATACCTCCTTTGAAGAGGCACCCAAACTGCCCCACCTCAGCCTGGCTGACATGCAAGGTCCTTTTTGCCAGCTCTGGCCACAGCACTCCCTAGGGCCCCTTAATGTATGAGCACAGGGCAGCCACAGTTATTTCTGATGGTGCCTATGCCTCAAGCCATTCTCATGCCACCCATTCCCAGTGAATTTCAGCACTCCCTTAGGGTTCCTCTAGCTCAGGAAAACTCCTGGTACTCTGTGATCCTGGACTCTACTGCAGAATGGGCCTGTGCAGGATCTGCTCACCTAAGCTTATTAACAGCCATTAACAGCTGTAAGGGTTAAACGAGTAAAGCTGGCACAGCCATGCCTAAGGGTGAGTTGGGCAGTAGATGCTATCAATGAAGATGGGCTTGATCAGCAGTTAATCTCAAAGGCTTCTGAATCAATTGAACAATCTCAAACTCAGGGATTGCAGTGCCTCTGACAGTCATGGGATGGGTATGCATGGGAATGAACACTCAGGAAGAGAGAAAGATCTGGTAGCTCTTGGTGATCCTGTGCTAGGCAGGATTTCCAAAGTAGTGACTCCTTGAAGAGTCCTTTTGGTCCCACAGAAAGCCATCTACCCTCTCTGGGATGAAAATCAATCTGTGTTTCACTGTTGGTACTGCCCCAGTGTTTTTTTAACTTAATAACCCTATTTTTGCTAACACATGCATGTCTAAAAAGGCTCAATGAGAATCAAAGTATGTTTTTTTTCATATAAATATGAGGTCTGCACATTGCAAAAGGCAAGTGAGTGAATGAGTGAGTGCCAAAGAAAAGAAGTAGGAAGGAAAGCACATAGATCCAAACCAGACACCAGGAACTTTGACTCTACTCACCACAAAATTTGAGGACAGGTATAAGAGTTCTCATTTTGCTTATGCATTAAAGTGAATCACTCGCTCCTCCACAAACATGTACTCTCTTTCTTTTGTTTTTCCTAATGCTCTCAGAGACTTCTACCTTTAGTCAGTTATCCCTGCTGTAAATTTCCTTAAACTGACAGGGAATAATCTTCCAGATACCAGGGGATGTCTTTGCCAGAGGAATTACTGGATATAGTCCCTGTTTAATGAAATTGAGGGTTTCTAAATTAATAAGGGCAGACTAAAGTTATGATTCTTTGTTCATAGTAGAAATCCAGTTATACCAGCAACTATTTTAAGGATATCTTATAACCAAATATGTGTGATAATACATCCCATTAGGAATGGAACACCTCTACTTTGAGGAAAAGCTGAGTTGGGCTTCTTCGGCCTAGAGAAAAGAAAGCTCTGGGGAGACCTTACTGCAGTCTTTCAACACTTGAAGGGGTCTTATAAAAGAGAAAGATGGAAACAGACTTTTTAGTGCAGCCTGTAGAGACAGGAAAAGAGGTAATGGCTTTAAACTAAAAAGTAGCTGATCTAGTCTGACAAAAGGAAGACTTTTTTAACTATAAATGTGGTAAAACACTGGAACAGGTTTCCTAGAGAGGTGGTAGATGCCCCATCCCTGGAAACATTCAAGGTCAGGTTAGATGAGGATGTGAGAAACCTGATTTAGTTGAAGATGTCCCTGCTCACTGCAAGAAAGTTGGACTAGATGAACTTTAAATGTTCCTTCCCACCCAAATTATTCTATTATTCTATGATTTTATGCTTGTATTTATTTTTTGTCAACTGAGACTTCCCAAAAATTCCCAAACGTGTAGGCAAATTAACTAATTTTCCCAAATCAATTTCATTTTTGCAACCTGAGTCACATGTGACTCTTAGTTACCTGCAAAAGCAGTACATGCAACAGTAGTACAGCAAAAGTGTAGTGCGTTATAATCCAGCTTTCATGGGGAGCTTATTCCTGTTTTTGTTTTTTTTTTTTTTTCCTTTTGAATGATTTCTGGGACAGTTTCTGGGATGTTTAGTGTTTCATTCAGTGACAGAACTGTCCACTGATAAGCTTGATGGCCGAAATTTTCTTATCTGGCAAAAATAAACACATATGATAAAGAAATATTACACAATCAACATTCCTGAAGGAAGCAGCAAAACTTACAAAGTAAATGCAACTTGGATAGAATTTTCTACTACAAGAGCTTTTGAAGATATCTTTGCCGAGTTGACAAGTTTAGATAATTTGCTTTTGCATAATATGCAATTAATATTACCTGAATTCAGACAGTAGGGATTTCTCATGTTAGATCTAATATAAAGTATTTTAAATGGATTAAATTTGGACTAAATGAAATGAAACATTCTAGCTCAAGCATTTAATTTGCTTTACGTCTGTGCATTTATAGATTTATCAGCAAAATGAGACCGGTATAACTGTGAAATACGATCAGATCATATTGTGTCGAAATATGATTTGTGAGATCAGCTGGGATTAGAAATAATAATAGGAATCTGTGGAGATGTCATATTCAGCACAGGCCTAAGAAGCTTGGTATTAGAATATTGCAGATTTCTGATGTGCAGTGTATCTAATCTCAAGAATCCTCTCAATTGCATACCAAACTTCCATTATCTTTATCTCACCACTTAAGAGCTCTTCTTTTGATTATACATGAAGGCATTTTCAATTTATTTGGAATGTCATTTTACTTATCCCTGCCCAATTTCCATGAGAAGGCATAATATAGTTCCAAATTATTTGCTGAAGAGTGTTTGACTCCCAGTTGTCTGAGAGTTTGGAGGAAAGAGGGAAGTCAGGTTAATTGCTGTGTCTTTCTCTCTGTCTAATAGACATCTTTCATTCTACAAAAGGACATGGAAGTTGTTTGCTTGTATAAGGCTTTTGAGAAACTTATCTAATTTCAAGGCAAGGAAGAATTAAGAAAGAAAATGAACATATAAAACTGAGAGTAATCAATTTCAAATCTTAGAGTCAATACATCACTAAAACTTTATATGCAAAAGCTTTTTATTGAATGTGTGAAGGACACAAAAGATAACATAAAATATTTAACAACATTGTTCTGGGTTCAGCAGTAGCAGTCATTTTTCTCCTTCTTGGTAGCTAGTGCAGTGCTGTGTTTTGACTTTCGGGCTGAGAACGGTTGCTGATAGCAAGTATGTTTTGAGTTACTGCTCAAATGTTTGGTCTGTCCAAGGCCTTTTTTCTGAGCTCATGCTCTGTCAGGGAGGAGGGGAGGCCGGGAGGAAGGAGAGACAGGACACCTGACCCAGGCTAGCCAAAGAGGTATTCCATACCATAGCACGTCATGCCTAGGATGTAACTGGGAGAGACCCGGAAGGGCTGGAGCTCTGGGGGGGAATGGAGGAGATATCGGTCGGTGCTCGGTCGGGCAGGGTGGATTGAGTTATGGATCAGTGGCTGGTGAGGTGTTGTATTCTCTTCACTTGTTATTGGCTTTATCATTATTACTATTACTAGTAGTAGCAATAGTAATTCATGTTATACCTTAGTTATTAAACTGTGCTTATCTCAACCCGTGGTAGCTACATGCTTTGGATTCTTCTTCCCAGGTCTCCAAGAGTTGGGGGAGCAAGAAGGGGGAGTAAGTGAATGAGCTCTATGCGGCTTGGTTTTAAACCACGACAAACATACATCAGATTCATTCAATCTGGGAGTTGTCTCTTGTCTCTCAAGTGATCACCTAAAACAGAAAGTTAGACACTTCCAAGAGTCATTGCATCCAACATACACTAAGCATCTATGATAGAATTATAAACTTGATTTGTATCTATCCCTCCACAGTGCTAGATGAAGACTGAGTTTTTCTCCTTTCACATGCTAGAAAGGTGTGTCTCTTGTGTCAGGTGTATTAGACTAATTCTATGGTTTAGATTCCAAGATTGGTGAGATAATTACCCAAGTCCTTTCTGACCAAGTAAAAACATGAAATACATCAACTGTTAAGGATGTGTGACAATTGTGTTGAGGATAATGTATATTATTTAAATATTTTATTTATAAAGTTACACTTGTGCAAATATCCTTTTGTTCTTGTTCCTTTTACGCTGCTGTTATATACTGAAAATGGCTTCTAAAAAAGGGCATATTTTAATAACGAAGATTCCAACTGTTTTCACCTCAAGTATTAACAATTAACAATCAAGTGTGTTACTTCTTAATAACAAGCCCTACAGATGAGATACGAAGTCTGACAACTTAAAGGATATAGTATAGCTAACATACCACTCAGAAGAGGGATTCAGCCACTCAAACTTACTATTTTTGATTCTGTTAATGTGGGAGGCAAGGTATTTTTTTTCTAGCATATACTTTATTCCATCTATAAATGGAATGAATAAACAAAGTTGAGTGCACAATTTATCATTCCAAAACTGACTGTTTCAGGTACATATTTGTGCTGTATTCAGACCATCCCAAAAGTTTTACTAATGCATTCCTAAATTTTTTTAAGTATAAAAAGGAGAAAACACAAGAAAAGGAGTTACCATTTCCAAAGCTTACATCTGAAGTCTGCTGATCTTACCATCTCAAAATATTTATCTTATAACCACTGGGGCTTCTGAATAGAATCAGAGGCTAGAACTCAAGGCTAGTCACTCACTAGAAAATATTTCACAGCAAGTAATAATCTGTGATATAGTCTTGGTTTAATAGAAATAAAATATACAAACTACCTGTAGGATAAATCAAATTTTTGAAGGTCATCCTATCATAACTGTCCAAGCTGCACAAATCAAAATTAAATTTTGGGTTTAAGAATAGGTCAAATATACACACTATATTTTGTCAAAAAAAAAAAAAGTCAAATCTCCAGACCTTAATAGGTTAGATTTTGTGCACGTACAAAGACCTGCTCATTGTAGTGGGGTTGGAACTAGATGACCTTTGAAGGTCCCTTCCAACCCAAACTATTCTATGATTCTATGACATGCTGAATTACTTCAGGGTAACAGACCTTGTCCCTTTGTAGGTGCAGCAAAAACTTCCCACTGATTCCCTTACAAAATTTATTATATCAAGTTTCTAAACTATGATTTCAGTGGCAATTTAAATTTACACCCACAGAAAAGCAGAATTTCTTTGTAACCATAGGGCTCAAACACAAAAAAAAATGGATAGTGAAATAAGTAAAATAGTGTAAGAAACAGTGGTGGATGATACAAGACATTTTAAAATAATAATAATAATAACCCTACACGTCATGTGGTTATCTTAAGCCCCTTCACAACATTCTAAAATTGTAAAGGTGTTGCAATTGAGTACATTTTTCATTTAAATCCACCCCAGTCCATTAACCTCATTTACCCTTTATTATTCATGTACAACCACTAAAGTATTCATATTTCAGGCTTAGCCTCAAGAATATGCACAGGAAACTACATCGAGCTTACATGTCATAAGTTGAGAATGCTGGTGTGATACAACTTCTTAAGTGGCTTCATGCCAAACAAATTTCAAGCCAAATCTTAAGAAGTTAGGCCACCTGCTTTTCAGCAACGTTTTGTGGCTCTACTGTCATGCTTGCTATCATTTTGCCACTTTCTCTTACAGTCTATGGAAAATGTTAATTATTGGATATTCCCCAAATCTCACTTTTGAGCATATAGTAAGACTATTCTAACTCAGCTGGCCTTCTTGAGAAGTAGAGCAGGGAAAAAACTGAATACTTGTAAAGATTTTTATTCTTGCTGCAGTGCTCTGTTTTTCTTCCATCTCCTGTGAGCTGGAGGAGGATGGTAGTGAAGTTTGTTGTTCATTCTGCAACTATGGAAGTACAGTTTCAAATCTATAAAGGGACTGTAGGAGATTAATATACCCCAGCTATCTGCATTCAAGCAGGATTGAATATAGTTAGATTATTTCTTCACCTAGAGAGACTAGTTGTCATTTTGTACTATGAATTTTCAGTGGAAGGATTGCATAGTCTCCTTGCTTTGTAGTGTTTCACTACGTGTGTAGTTACAAAGGTTTTCACAGTGTTCAGACTAAAACTTTTCTGAGGCAAATCAAACATGCTTCATTACTCTGTTGCACCTTTTTGCATAAGATACTTATTACATCTTTCTCTTCTCTTTCATAGACTGGGTCCAAGTCCTTCACTGCTTTCTTGTGCAGACACATTTTCTAAACTTCTTGTAATTTTTCCTTCTGTAATATTTTCACTCTTTTTTCTTTGCACATATTTTAAGTATGATATGCAAAAATAGGTATATAACTTCTGTTGAGATCCTTGGAAAACACTTAATTTTCAAGGATGTTAAATCCATCCAATTGTGACTGAGAATGATTGAAACATCTATAATTCTTGAGATTGTTTTGAGGTATTAAGACTGATAATTAAGGTGATTTTGATTATTTTCTGGTTCAAAGCTTTGTAAAGGGGGAAATATAAAAAAAAACTGAATGAGATCTGTGCAAAAAGATTATTACAATTTCATTAACATTATGAAAAAAAGGAACAACAGTATGTAAGCTTATTATAGCTCATATGTTCATCAATGTTGGTATTTTTTACCAATACCATATTGTAATCATATTTGCTAAAGAACTTTTTCATTATGTGCATATCCAAAGATAGCAGTCCATCCTTCTGCCGTAATTCAACTTCCTACAGTAATTCAACTTGTTTGATTTTGAGAGAAGTTGGCCATCTTTTTCATTAGAATTCCTCCTGCAGTATTTATATACACACAGTAATATGAACAGAAATGGCACCATCATGCAAATTTCTTTCTTTCATAGATTCTTTTTTCCACATGAGCACATTACTAGTATTTTTCATGGCACTGAATAGTTAACTGGTGATTAGGAATTCTTAGAGCTTATTTACAAAGAATTAGAAAAAAAGCAAAAAAAAAAATCACCCAACAGAAAAAAACTCCATAGATACGACTTTCATTTGTCTGAACAGGGACTAAAAACCTGTCATTAATCTGTTTAATTCAATTAAATCAGATTGAACATCTTTGGTTATAACGCATTCCTCTCCTTGGCTCCTGACAAGGACTGTGTGGCTTTCATGGCTACCTTCAGGTGTGGGGGATCTATCTGCCTTTCTCCTCTGTCATGCTTTTTTCCAAGCCAACCGTAGCAATTTTTTAACTTACTAGTTAATTTTATTCAAAACTGAAAGGTGCCTGGAGGCCTCGGTGATAACCACAGCCTGAAAATGGGTAACAAATTAGAAAAGGAGAAATCCAAATTATCGTCCTCCATCATCCCTGTGGCTAAGGCTGAAATGTGAAAGAAGTTATCTAATTATGCACAGGAAAAATCAAACAGGAGAGAGCTACAGGAAACTAAGCTGTAACCAGTGAGGCATGTAAAATTTTGCACAGCTCTAGGTATGTTTGGAGGAATATGTTGAAATGACTCAAGTAAGAAAAGTAAATTCTAAAATAGTCTTTTTCAAGGTAAGGCCGTGGGTGAAATAACATGTTGAACTTAGATGCCTGAATCCTGCTTTAGGTATGCAAAAGCTTTTCTAATTCTGGTGCTTTCTTTATACTTTGTTCAGGCAGCTATATTTACTAGCTTTTGTCTCTTTACTAAAGCAAAGTCATAGTGAAGGACTCAAATATCTATCAAAAATTACTATTTGGAACAGTCAGACCATTGTATCAATCTCATCATTGGCACTTAAGCACTGTTTAAACTGCTCCTTAGTGGCTTGAAGGAAAAATGTGTTATGCTGAGTCAAGCCAAGACATCAGAAAGATGGTCACTTGAAGTTCATATTCAGTTGATATCAATAAATGGCTCAAAAGTTAAAGGCAACAAGAATTAAATAATGCTAATATGATGAGAGGAAAGCGAACGATGGTGCAGCAGTTATTGTCAGTTAATAAGCCAGTTGTTGATATCAAGTAAATTAAGCAAGGGAAACATTCAAATTTCTCTTAAGTTTCCTACATTTCTTCTAAACCTGATTAAAGTTGAGATCAGCTGTCCTGTCTGTATCCTTTCTGAAGTCATTGTGCATCCTCCAGCCTACTTGCTGGTGGGGTGCCTGAGAAGCAGAAAACACCTTGACTGTGTAAGCACTGCTCAGTGATAAATAAACCATCTCTGTGTTAATACTATTTCCATCACAAATCCAAAACATGACCTCATACTAGTTTCTATGAAGAAGATTAACTCTATCCCATCCAAAACCAGCACACTCAGAAAAATGATTCTGGGATAAAAAAGTCTTGTTATAGAGGATGTTGAATAGGCAGCCAAAATGTTTGCAAAACGTCATCCTGTATCACTGCCTAAATGGGGCAAAAGCTAAAGCAAATATGTTTTTAAAAGCAAAATAAAATAACAGAAAATAAATCCTCTTTCCAGGTGGATAAATAGCTCAGTAGCTGAGAAAGCTTGGAGGCATATAACCAATTCCCTTATCACTGTAATCCAGGCTGCAAATGTAAATCTTATACCAGATCTGTCAGGGCAAGTCTACCTGTTCCTCTGCTGCGCTTCTTTTTTTCTGGCTTCATGCTGAACTGATGTGAAGATCCACAAAGTTTCAAGGAAACTGGCTACACTTTTTTTGACAAATCACCAAAGCTTTTTCCCCAAAAGTTAGGTTTAACCAACACTTGGAACAGGACAATGCAAGCCTCTTTCTTTCATTTATGTCAGACATATATAGAGTTTTCACATAATAAAAGGCTTAGTGCTCCTGCGCGTGCAAAAATGGTCAGGCTTCAGAATCTTCCATACACTTTGCACCATGCTGCGTGCAATTTATAAACATTAACTATGAGTCATGCTTTACCTGGAGAGACAAGCAAGAGGGCACTTTTTTTTTTCTTTTTTTAGTAGCTGCTTTTTTTCTGTGTTTTGCAGTCAATACGATAATATAATAAAGCCCCGTTGTAATCCAGCCTTTTGGTCTCTTTTCCTCTTTCCTGCTTCTTTTTTGCTTTCTTATTCAGCATATTGATTGTGGAGTACAGTGAATAGTATCGACCAGTGCC
Source organism: Melopsittacus undulatus (assembly GCF_012275295.1). Classification (NCBI taxonomy): domain Eukaryota; kingdom Metazoa; phylum Chordata; class Aves; order Psittaciformes; family Psittaculidae; genus Melopsittacus; species Melopsittacus undulatus. The sequence continues at coordinate 26,102,022 of NC_047529.1, read as the reverse complement.
CCCCTCTCTTGCACACAGATTACCACTACAGTAATTTACTTTCCAAAGAACATCCTATCTCTTTGGATGGAGGTTTATAATAATGTTACTTCTCAATCTAATAGAACATGCTGTCTTTCAGAAATATATTGTAAAAGCTGACTTCAGTATTAATTTATCTTCACACGAGGTGGCATGTACTAATTATAAAATTCAAAGCTTCACCTGTGTCCTTACAACAAAAGGCCACAGAATATTTTTTCTTAGCTTGCAGTTAAGAGCAAATGTCACCACTGAACTGGCAACTAAAAAAAACAGTGGACATTTCCTATATTGGTGGAGACAATCTGTCACTGGAGATATCCAGTAGTCATAAAAGCTCACATACATATCTGTTGAGAGGTGGATGTAGCCTGGGTAATTGAAACAACTGATTTTAAACCATAATACCAGGCTTATAAATCCTTCCATAAAGGAGCAGGTTTGAGAACATTATCTATGGACATAGGCTGCAAGATTTTTACATATTACTAGAGAATAAGTCTTCATATTTAGAAACCACTTCATTTCTTATCGTTCCTATTTTGAACGGGCTTTGCATGCTGCCTCCACTCAAGATATGTTAGGTGAATAAAGAAAACAAGGTAACTGTTTGCCACAGACCATTTGCCATGTTACTGTTTCATCCATCAACTAATGACAGAAAACACTCTTTTTAAGTAGATTCACAACACAGAGGTGTGTTTTTAGACGTCCTTGAGAATTTGAAGAATCTAAGAATCTTCTTTACTTTCTCCTGTTCATTGTAAAATACACACATGGTGCAGGGTTGGAGGACATTGCTATTGGTATTTTATGCAGGATATGCTATTTTCCTGTGCCTGCTGCAGTCTGCTAGACTATAATGCTCTGCATGCCATCTGGCCTCTTGATATATATCTGAATTATATCACAGAACCAAGGAAAACCAGGCACCATGACACCTCCTTTCTTCCTTGGAAGATTACGTGTAGTAACCTAAATAGCTATACATTTACTTAAGCTGTTCATAGCACCTTACAGTGACAGAGATTCGACAGTCTGCCCAAGGGGTCTGTTCTGCTGCTCACCTATTTCTGCAACTAGAAGGTTTTTTAATCTTATAACTAATTCTCCTTTGTTGAAATATGATCTCATTATGTCTTGTACTATGCTTGGTAATTATGAAGACCATTTCAGCCCCTTTCTGTCTGCAGCCAACTTTTCTGCACTAGAAGTCCATTACCGTTACTCATTCATGCCTGTCTTCTCTAGGTTACACAGTTGCAATGGGTCATGTCTCCTGGAGTTTTAAACATTCATATTGTTGTCTGGTTTCTTTCCAAGTGGTGTGCAATCTTCAAACTGGGTATGACTAAGTTTCAAGTTGTCTTTTAAATTTTACTCTCATGAGACATTAAACAACACTCAAAAGCCCAAACTGTCATTCCGAGGACCTGACTAGTTTAGCTGTGATTAATCTGGGATAAACCATAATTTTTTTTTTACACATCCAGAAATTTTCACTCACAAATGCAAACAATAAAGATTGGGGATATTAATCCCTTAAAAGTATTCCTAATGGCATTACTCTATGAACAGCAGTGTCTGACTTTTTAAGTAAGTGTCTCATGCTTACAGATGTAAATTATTGTATTTTTTTCATTCTCAGTATTTCAGATACTACTGTTAAAAGGAGTAGAACTGTGCATTATGTAAGGCTTTTCAATCTCTCATGACAATAAACATTAAATTACATACTTACAGCATCTCAATCAGCTGGAAATTATTCTGCAACTAGAAATGTAATGCTTCATAAACATATTTTATTATTGAATCATACTATGACTAAATCCTTCTTGAAATAATTTATGGCAATTCTCAGTTAAATTGGAAGTTAAAATAAATTAATTGACTGGTAATGATTTAAACCAAAAGTGCAAAATTTTAGCTGTTAATAAAGTTGCTATTGTTCAATAATTAAATATTATTTATTGCTTTAAGAAAATTAATTGAACTACCACATGTAAATAGAAGGAAATTGAGTTTTCTATGTGATTTAGCAATAGTTAGTCATAAACCAGAGAATTAAAAATTATTTTATGAAAGTATTAATTAAAAGTTTGGACTGTGTAACTGCCAATCTGCAGAAGCTCTACTAATGTCTACAGACTGATTATGCATAATCTATTAGCATAAAATCACTTCAGCTTCAAGGTTATACTTCTATATAACAAGACTTTTTAAGGCCAGAGTAAAAGTCAATATCATGAGCTTTTTCCATCATATTGAAAACAAAGACCAAAAGTCTGGCAGTTAAAAAATGTTCTGTCTCATAAATAAAATCCATATATTTTAAAATTATTTGAACTAGTAATATTTTGTTCAGATTACATAAACTAAATCTATTCTATGGTGCCAAAACGATTTCTTTACTACTCATTGATAGAATTCATTTGCTACCTTTTGATAGAACATGACCAAAAAGAATGTATTATATGCTGAGAACTTGTTATAATTTATATAATTAACGGAGAATTGCTTTAAAACATTTCTACAGGGATCCTTCTGGACATCCAAGCCAAGGGAGTTAGGCTTTTACTTTAAAAAAAAAAAGAAGAAGAAAAAAAAAAGAGGGTGATAATTTGATCACAGCCAAGAAAATCAAGAAAATTAAAATGCAGCCAACATAGATACATCAAATATGTTTCTTGCAGAAGCTGATGCAAATTTTGTTTGCTATAACATTATTTTCTTCTAACCTGGGTTGTATATGAAAACAGTTGCTTTAAGCAAGGCAAGATTTCACTCATTATTTTCTACTATATTTATATTATTTCTTGCAGACAGATTTTTATTTTAATGTAGATATTGATATAATTTAAAACAAAAAAAAGAGACTAAACTATCTAGCTTTTAATCAGGCGAAATTGTGTGGAAGATGCCTGGCAGTGGAATATTTCAGTTACACTACTCAAGAGGGTAGTAATGTTATAATCCTCCCGCTATTTGACTCTGTAGATTATAGTTTTCTAAGGATATGCTACAGAAAGGGAGGCTTTCTACCACTATGGCTATCAAAGCATTTCTTTTTCTTTTTTTTTAGTTTACAAAACCAGTGGGGGGGCTGTGTAAATGCAGCCATAAGACAGTAGAAAAGGTGTTTTATTAGAATTACAGCATTCAAAGAACTCTGCAGAAAGCTGACTATGGCATCAGTCCTGTTGAACTTTGTGACAAATGTGCAGTGTGTTACCAAACTGATGCTCTCTGTGTTATATTAAGCTGCCTTGCAGTTGCACCAGGCCACTGAGGAATGGCTTAGCACAGCACATGAAGATATTCTCCAACTTCATCCATCAAGAAACAGGCTGTTATGGGAGAAAGTAATTCTGTTGACACCTACTCCATTGTCCCCTCTGGTAAGATCCAAGCATGGACGGTGAGAGGATGTTTGTACCCAGCAAGCAAGCAGCAGCTGAAGAATTGGAAAGGGAAATAGAAGAAAAAAATTAAAAAATAAAAAATCTTATTTGTGAGTAGCTGTCATTAAACTTAATAGTGAGTTATCCTCCCCACCCCAAAATCTCTCTGTCCATGAACTTGCACTGTGCAAATCATATTCACTGTCATCAGCCAAACACATCACAGAGCACAAAAAAAGTATGCAGCTATTTTTTCCCTGCAAACAAGTCAACCTAAGTCAGTCAGACTTCATTAGCACTATTTACAAAATAAACTCATGCAGCACTTTTAAAATGTAACCTTTATGAATGCTAAGTATGACCAAAGCACGAATAACACACTGCCAAGATTGGCCCTGTGCCTTTTGGAGCAGCACTTTGGCATCATAATGCACTGCACATTTTTAACTCTTTTTCCTAACCAAATAGAATCAGAACAATATAATGAACCATAATATTTCCTATCTTACTAGCAGTTGTAGAAGGGGCAGTACTGGCTGGTACTGCTCTGTATTAATTGTGTTTTCAATTTTTCATCCCTGTGCCTAGGTAAAAATTTTAATGGTAGAATCTAAAGGACTGACTCTAGTGAAGTTAGCTACATCTAGCTGCCTTAAATTTAGATAGCTCAGGTGTTGATCACAGTGCAATAGCATCAATATAGAGGTTTGATTTTACAGCCCCTTTTGAATCAGTTGTTGGTCTGTTATTGACATGTGGGATTCTTAGTGTAGATAGGTCTATGCAGACTGAAGTCCTCAAACTGCACTGCAGAAGGCAAATGTGAGAGGGATCTATTAAGATTAATAAGTTTTACCTATGCATATTTTGAAAGCTGCAATTTTTCCAGAATATAATATTATGAGTTTTATCATATTATTTTAAGATCTTAGGTTTGGTTTTATTCCTACCTATCATAGTCTAGTAACCAAGCTATTTTAAAGTGGTTATGCCAGTGCACGAGACTATCAAGTGTCGTTCAGCTCTTCTCAAAATTGTAACTGAAAGAACCAGGTGTCTGGGGTTTTTATAAGTTCAGAAAACCTGACATGGATTCTAGATATGCACATAGCTTGGACTGAAACACAAGAAGTTCCCTCTGAACATCAGGAAACAATTTTTCACTGTGAGCATAAGTGAGCACTGGCACTGGTTGCCCAGGGAGGAGATGGACTCTCCTCCTTTGGAGATATTCAAAAGCCATCTGGATGCAGTCTTGGGCAACTGGCTCTAGGTGGCCCTGCTTGAGCAAGGGGATTGGGCAAGATGACCTCTAGAGGTCTCTTCTAAAATCAACCATTCTGTCTCTGTGACTGGAAAATCCTTCATCTTCTACTGTAAGCATTTTTTTTAACCTTCTGATCTCTATCAGCCAGCTTATCCTGCATTTCCCCAGAGGCTGAACTGTACTACAGTTGTCATACAGAGATCAAAAACATAATAAACAACACAAAATGGGAACTGCTAAGGAAACCCTGTGTGTAAGCTAGCCCCTGTACCACCCTTCTTCAGGATCTCCAAAAGGTTCTTGCCCTGGGAAAGGCACAAGCAGAAAGACCACTTGTCCTATCACTATTGGCACATTCTATTTAGGAGACCACAGTTTGATCTTCACCTCTGTGTAAGATTGGGGTTTTACAAGCTGCTGATAGATAGGAAATGGAACTTGCTGTTTGCCATGGAGAAAAATGACATAATTGATTCAAGATTCAGTAGCTTCTCTAGTATCTTTGTGCTATGAATTACTACTTATATCATTGAGGCTCCCAGGACCACCGTGTAACATTTTTCACTAAAACACCAACCAAAGGCTGAATCAATAACTGTACTCTTTTTTTTTCCTCCAGCTCACTTTCTTGCAACATAAAATAAGGAATATTAAAGGATAACTATTAACTATTAGGTATTTTATGATTCTATGATACTGGATATCCAATACCAGCTTTCTCCTTGCCACAAAATGGCAGCTGTGATAAATCATGTGCTCTATCGTTAAAAGAAAAAGATGTTTCATGTAGTCACCCTTTTGGACAATATTATTCATTATCTTATTGAAAACATTTCTGAAGCAAATTTCATAGGGATTTATATTTTTTTAAATCTAGCACAACATTTTTATATGCATGGGTAGTGAAACTGTGTCACATATGTGTACAGATTCCCTGTCACATATTCAGGTTCATAAAGTTTAAAACAAAGGAGAAATACAAATATTCTAAAACTCAATAAACAGCCTAGATAATAGTGAATTGATGTGTGCTATGCAGAATCTACTTTCCTAAGGTGCATTGGCATTTTAAAGCTCTCTGAAATTATAAAATGGGATGGAACGAACAAACAGTTTAAAAAAACACAGATAAAATAGTACTAGATGGAATTTATTTCTCTGTCTCAGCCCTCAGAAGTTTTTACCATTGCTGAGCAAGTACATGAGCCTTAATAGTGGGCAAATTAAATGACAGTTTAAATCCTGTATATGTGGGTGTGCAAGTGGTGATATCAATGATTTCTATTCACAGCAGTGACTCATCTCATCTGCTTCTAAAATTCAACTGTGAGAACTGGACTAGCATTGCGCTTCTCAAACACTGCACTATTTATCTTCATTCCTTGCATACCATGGGGAGCCTCTGGACTGCTCTCAGGCACTGAACCCTTGTGTCTAATCAGGATCTATCCCATAACTCTGAATGAAAGGCATAAATTTTTTCTTCATATATTTTTCTTAACATCTCTCAAAAAAACCTGCTGTCAAGATAACCATCACCAATTAAAATATGAATAAAATCACGAGCTTTCTCTGAGGTTAAAAATAAGAAATTTCTTACTAACAGAAGACTCTGTGTCTGCTAGCATTTACCAGAGACATATAAATAAAATTCACATCTCAAACATAATGCTTAAAAGCAGCTGCCAAAAATTTTTGAAGCCAATAAGAATTTCTCTCACACTTAAAGGATCCTTAGTAGAAATCCAAAAACTTCATCTGCAACATTTGGAAAAATGCTCCAAAAGTAGCAGTGCAGATACTCTCAGCTCCTTTTCACCCTCTTTGGCTGCTCAGGGTACTGAGAACTAACTGTGGGTCTTTGAGTAATGAAATTACTTTAATTCTCTAGGCACTTGTTAGCATGCTTGAAAGGGTGCAGCTTACTGTTACAAAAGGTAGCAAAACTATACTATCTATTAAAAATAAAAGTGTAAATGCAAACATTAGTAAAGGGATTCAGTAAAGGTCAACAATCATACACTGAAGTCAGTCACAAGATATTTTTTGGCATGCACAGCCACCTATGCAGCAACATATCATCAGTTTGGTGCGGCTTGCACAGGCTTTCCTAGAAAAACAGGACCAGGGAGTACAGAATCCCTGAAGCAATATTTGTCTCTTTTATTATGATAATAATAGGCCTCTGCAATATTGTAGTGTTCTTTGTTTCCTTTCATCTTAATTCTGGAAGCCACACACAACTCGTAAGAGACTGGCTAACTGTTTTAGGTACCAGAAAAGGACAAGTAAGATGATCTAAGCCATGCAGGGAGTAGCAGAGAGAAAGTCGATCACAGAAAAACTGTCATGTTTTTCAGAGATGCTAACTGCACTATTTATCAGCTTCATGGGAGATGAACCTTGCAGAAAACCAGAATAAGTATGCTTGACTTTTTTATGTTCAAAACAAAAATTGGAAGATTTTAGGGCTATCAGACAACTTAACTTGATAAAGGTTTTTAAGACCTTCCCCCCAAAACAATCTGAAAACTGTAGATTTTCTGTGCAAAGCTGGAAGAACAACAACAAAAAATATTCTATAATACGAATTTTAATTTTAAACAGAGATTTATAAAATCATATAATGGTTAGGGTTGCAAAGCACCTTAAGATCATCTAGTTCCAGCCCCAGATATTTCAAATAACTAAACAAAATATCTGGCCTTTTCAGGCTGCTTCAATACCAAACTGTACCTAGATATATCTGCTCAATACGTCTGTTCTTGTTCAGGCTATTGTCTTTCATAACTCAGAGGGAGCAATATGCTATTCTCATTTAGATGCCTCTGATTCTTTCAAATCATATGTTATAGTTGCATTAAGCTGGAAATGTAGAATCATAAAATAGTTAGGGTTGGAAAGGACCTTCAGATCATCTGTTCCAACTCCCCTGCTGTAGGCAGGGACACCTCCCACTAAACCATGCCACCCAAAGCTCTGTCCAACCTGGCCTTGAACACCGCCAGGGATGGAGCATTCACAGCTTCCATGGGTAACCCATTCCAGTGCCTCACCGCCTTCATAGTAGGGTGTAGTTAAAATCCACTTCCCAAATTTATTTACATTTGATATAGTTCAAGAAAGTAAAATAACTATGCTATGTAATTAAAGAAAGAAATCACAGAATCACAAAATGGTTTGGGTTGTAAGGAACCTTAAAGGTCATCTGGTTTCAACCCCTCTGACATGGACAGGGACACCTTTCACTAGACCAAGTTGCTCAAAGCTCTATTCTACCTGCCCTTAAGAAATTCCTTAACAAAGATATCATGAAAGAATTTTTCTTAAATATATTCTTGGACATCTCTAGAAGTGTAAACACAATTTTTTGGTAATAATTTTGGCAATATTTTTTACTCATTATTATTATTTAGTAATAATTTTTACTCATCACTCTTGAAGAAATTATATCTTACTACAGTGAAAATAAACACGATACAGAATCAGCAGCATTATTTTTTCTTCTTTGTTTTTAAACACTGGGGGTTTTGTTTGTTTGTTTTCTGATTTCATTCTGAATTAATTGCCTTGTAGAAGAAAGTAATAAGATCTGTCAGGAGTGGAAAAGGTATCTTAGTTATTAAATCTTATCTAATCAGAATACCAAGGAAGAAAGATGAGAAAATGTTTCAGTGTGATATATCTGTCATTATCATGAGTGTGTAGTTATTGTGGTTTAGTACTGAAATATATGCAAGTCATTTTGCTGTACATGTCTTTCCTTGTGACATTTCACAAGTGCACATATTTTATTCCTTTATACAACTCTCATATTAAGGCTTTTAACTGAATGCTGTGTGTTGACACGATACATGGGGAAGTGTAGTTCTGCTATTAGAGTGCTTGGATCTCAGAAGACTTTAATTTGCTGTCTAACACAGACTTGGTCTGTGTCCTTCAATTCACCATATACATAATTATCTTCCTCCACCTCATAGCTATGCCTCAGCATGCCAGTCTGGTTTTCAGGTACAGCTGATACCAACTAAGATTCATCTCATCTATGTTAGGAATCTAAAACTGGAGTCCACTCTAAAGAAAAATCAAGTGCAAACTAGCATTTCGGTTGGGTTTTGAATACTTCCAAGGATGAAGACTCCACATCATCTCTGAGTAACCTGTGAAAGTGTTTGAACACCCTAACAGCAAAAATATTTGTCTTATCTACCTTAGAAATTAGTCACTTGAAGTCACTCTTCAGGTCCACTCTTCAGCAAAAGAAACATAACAAAAATTGCTTAGATTTTTTTACATAATGTTAAATGTCTTAGGCTAACTGAAGTGAAACCTGCCCAAAGGTGCCAGCTGCAGTCAAATAGATTGGTAGTCAAAGGAATAACCTCCTGAGGGTGTAGATGATACAGTTCAAGCCATTACTCTCAATAAAGAATTTGAACTTTCATTTCCAGTTGAATCATTTAGCCACTAGACTATTAAACTATTTAAAGTAGTGAAGTAGGAGTTCTCTCTGTCTTTTTTTTTAACAAATAAGAATTAGTTGATTTACACTGCAAGAATATTCATATTTCAGATACCCAGAGAAAGGAAGAGAAAATAGTAACTGTTCTGAGTTAGATCACCATTTAGTCATCACACAAAACTCTTCACACATTCTTCCCTTCTGAATGATTATGGTAGCTCTACTCAAAGCTGACTACTAAAAATATACATCTGTCATGACACGCTCTCCTTCCAAATATTTCTTGTGAAAAATGGGCATCTATCAGGGCTGATGACTTCATGGAGAATTTGTAAGAAGTAAACACAGTATTTTGGACCTTATTTCTATACAGAATCATAGAATCCTAGAATAGTTAGGATTGGAAAGGACGTTAAGATCATCTAGTTCCAATCCCCCTGCCATGGCCAGGGACACCTCACACAAAGCCATATCACCCAAGGCTTCATCCAGCCTGGGCTTGGGATGCCAGGGATGGCCAGGGATGGAGCATTCACGACCTCCCTGGGCAACCCACTCCAGAAACTCACCACCCTAACAGGAAAGAATTTCTTCTTTATATCCCATCTAAACCTGCCCTATTTAAGTTTTAACCCGTTACAGCTTGTCCTATCACTACAGTTCCTAATGAATTGTCCCTCACCAGCATCTCTATAGGCCCCCTTCAGATACTGGAAGGCTGCTATGAGGTCTCCACTCAACCTTCTCTTCTCCAGGCTGAACAGCCCCAACTTTCTCAGCCTGTCTTCATATGGGAGGTGCTCTAGCCCCTGATCATCCGCGTGGCCCTCCTCTGCACTTGTTCCAACAGTTCCATGTACTTTTTATGTTGAGGACACCATGTGAACTGCACAGAGTTGAAACATAACATAACACTGTGGTCCACAGATAATCTACATTACTCTGTACATCCATATCCATCACTTACATCTTTTCTGCAAAGTGGAAAAACTTCTGTCCTGCCTGTTGCTACTGCACAAATAGAGTGTTTCTAATATCTGTTATGCATGGCTCGCTTCTCCTCACACCGTCTTCCCAGGGGGAAAAAATGCTTTCATTTGGTTTGGGGTTTTCGTTTGTTTTTATAAGGTCTCTGTGTATATTCCTGTACTATTTTGCTAAAAATTATAAGGTAAAAAAATGTGCCACTAGCTGGAAGCAGTAAACAATGGGGTTTGAGGCTATCCTTGGTTCCAAGGAGAGCTAATTCTGTAGTTTGGGGCTGGAGTTCCCTCAGCTCAATTCCCTGTCTCCTTTTCCCTTTTCTCTTGCTCAATGGCATGGTGCCCAAAGGCAACTACATAGTTAGAAGGCTCTTCCATAGCTGCTTGTGTCTATGAGGCATCAGCTATTTTCAGCAAAATCACTGTTTAATTAGTCAGAGCTGAAGAGCCTTAGAGGACTACACAGCTTTTTGTATATGCAATGATGTAAACATAGAGTCCCTTTAGAATTATTATAATAGACATGTTGTTTCTGCTCTGGGAATTATTAGAGATGCTGTGAGCACAAATCATTAATTTGATCAATTTATAAGACACAGGGAACCTTTTTCATTACTGTTGAGAACTTTGTTGAATTCTTTCTTAGTTATGCTATACAGTGGTCAGTATTAATAAGACAATAAGGGCTAAAATTTATTATGGAGAAATATTTGAATATAATGCTGTTGTTCCCTCTGCTGAAAACAGCTCCAATATAAGCAATGTTTATTCATGTGATTGACTTGAAAGCACACGATTAAATCAACAACTTCTGGGCATTACTGAGGTTGTTGATGTAAGGACACTTAGTTGCTTTGCTAGACTGGTAGTATTCTCAAATAATGGAGGGTTGTTTAATGCAACCACCTGTCCTTCCATGGGTATGTTTATATGCCATTTTCTAATTTAGCTGTCAATTGATATCATAGAATCATGGAATAGTTTGTCTTGGAAAGGACCTTAAAGTTCATCTAGTTCTAACCCCCCTGCATGAGCACTAGACCATGTTGTTTAAAGACCCATCCACTCTGACCTTGAACACATGCAGGGATGGGGCATCCACAGCTTCTCTAGGAAACATATTCTAGTGCCTCACCTTCCTCACAGCAAAGAATTCATAGCAAAGGAAATCTATCCTTTTCTAGTTTAAAGCCATTATCCCCTGTATCTCTCTTCAAAGTACACTGCAGAAAGAACCCCAGTGGAACAGAAAAACAACAAGGTAGGTTGTTAATTGTCCAGTACATAGAATTATTCCAGAAACATTTTTCAGCTTCTTGTCATGTACTTTTTTCTTTTTTTTTCCCAGTAACACTCCATGTAAGAAGATTTTTCTATGCAAGTGCTTAAAGGCTTGAAGAGCTCTAAGCAGAACAAAGAGAGTAAGTGAAAACCCGCTATAAAGTTTTCTAAGTAATTTTATCCCCAAATTGCTTGGTTTGGCCCAAGTTCTCAGCCATCTATTTTCATCCTGAAAGCAGCTCATCTTCAAGGCTGGTGGCAAAATTGTTACAAAGAGGAATTTGCTTAGTACGCCTAATGTTGAGAGCACCTAATGTTCTGAAAAATGAATTTGGAAAACTTCCCGGATTGCACATCTGCCCCTTCAACATGCAAATAATGGACTGAATAGAAGGGAATACTTGCTGTCCTCTGCCTTCCCTTACCTAAGCCTGTGTAGTACTTCTGGGTGACCTTTATCTTAAACACCCCCTCACAGAATCCTGGCCACTAGTTTACAAAAGCAAAATATCTATCTGATATGCAGATGTATGGATATGATACTGCAAATCAAACTGGTTGTGTGAGCACCATATGTCAGTGCTTGGAAAGAAGGTGCCATTGGAAGAAAACTCTCACTATGATTAATTAGTGATATGAGAAGTTTTTTCTAGTTGCTGCTTTTCTTTTTTTTCTTTTGTGTTAGTTCCTCTCATCATGCCTTGATAATACAGAAACTTCTCCAAGAAGAACTAAACATTCTTTATATCACATAAAACTGGATCACAGAATCACAGCATTTACAGACAAACAGGATTCTCAGATCATCACCTTTTGTTCCTGCTTTATGAGGCTGTTTCACAGAATGTGTTTTCTTGAACTCTCTTTACTTAACAGCATGACCCAAGAAGTTAGGTTTCTGCTATTTGCCTTTTGGGACAACCCCAAAGCACAACAAATTTCACTGTCAGAAAACATTTTGCTGATAATCAACTTAAACATTCCAGGTTTTACATTTCTCTCATTAGCCCTTACAGCAGACACCAAAGGAAATTACTTTTTTAATCTTTTGTATTTAAATAGAGGCATGAAAAACAAATAATTAATTCAAAACAGATATTTAGAGGACAAGTACACCCAGTACCTCTTCTAGCTCCACCTAATTGTCAAATCTATTGAAACTATAGCTGGTTACCCCTCACTTCCAATTGCAAATCAATTTTTCCACATGCTGATCTCCTTTGCTATTGCTGCTTACAACCAGTGAGGGTGAAAACCTGCATTCTGGATGTCTGCCTCAAGCAGGAATTTACTAACTCATTTTACTTTTCAGTTAGAGCAATTAGACCTGGGAATGAAGGAGAACTACTAGCTTTAAAGATATATTAGCACCTGTGATATTAATTGGAGAACTGAAAATTTGTGAGTGGACTGAACCAGATGTAAAAATATCTCTTTTGACAAAAAAAAAATTATCAGATGTTGGATCAAAATAAAACTTTTCTCGAAATTTTACAGCATCCACTTTGCAAACAAAAGAATTCGTCAGAGAGGGTATCCTCCCCTAGCTACGTGTTACTATGTCAGTGGGTTGCTACCCTGGCGGAAAATGGTTACCTAACGCACATTTACAGTTTGTACAAACTCTCCCTGAGCAGTTTATAAACTGAATATATTCTGCCTAGCTACTCTATTCTGTACAAATCCAGTAGCAGATGGACACATTTTTATTTATACATGCCAAAACGGATGTCCTAGTATTACCAATTTTCCTTCCAGGGAAAAATTGGTTAAAATATTTTACATGAACATTATGTTCAATTAATGGCATGTGTCATCTTGTTTTGCATGGAAGGTAAACATGGCAGAAATACATAGGGCATTGAAGAGAGGGGGAAGATGGATTTTGATTGCTAGTATGATCTCCATTAAACTGTCTGCAATAACTGACAACAATGATTGTAAAGTGCTAGCAGATTTTCCTTTTATCAAAAAATATTTAAAAACTACACAGAATAAAATAATTTTTATGGTAAGCACTAAGCAGAATTCACTTCTGAAATATTTCACTGCAAGCAAACCAGTGGCAGAAAAAGTCAAAGTAAGATGAATAAATAAAGATGTTTTTCTCTTACTTTCTAATTTTCTCCCAGGCCAATTTGCTCCTATGAGATTTTTGTACAGGCTGTTCTTAGCAAAATCTACCTTACCTGAAGGACAAAAATATAGCCAGATGTTTGCCTGTAGACTTTGCAAATACCTGCAACCAGTTTTTATCTTAAGCTTGTTCTACTAGTTCGACTGTGTAATTTAATTCAGTGACTGTCACTGAATTCTTATTTTCCTCTAACAGCTCCTAAATTGCTCTCTCTTCTCTGTTTAACTCCTCTCAGATAAGATATTAAAGCAGAATTCTGTTTATATTTGCTAAACACAATGTTGTTACTAGCGAATGTTATGCCCAATTGTACTTATAAACCAAAACTGCTACTTTGAATTCAGAGATATACATTCACTAATGTAAGGCTGTTATGACTAACTACTCAGACAGTCATTATTGTATACACAACAATTTTTCCACAGTATAATCTCTAGATTTAAAAAAAAAAAATTTTCATGCAGCATCTAGAGATTTAGAAAAGTAATCTGAATGAGAAACTTCTGCTTAGATGGGGTTGATCTATCTATCTACATGTACACAGATAAATACACACACATAAATATGGATAAATAATTTCATAGTTTCATTAAAATATGGAATATTTTGCATGCTTTTCATAGGAATAAGGCACTTCTACATGTCACATTAAGATATGAGCCAAAACAAGATTACAGTCATAACCAGGATGCTATATAATGAACTATCCTGTGCAATCAGATGAATGCCCATTGGGATGCACATGAACACATGCCTGAATGACAGAGATTTATGCACCTGGGCATAAAGTCTAAGTATCAAAAGAAAAAGTTTGAGGCAGTATTTGCAGTGAGTTTTAACATCAGCCATTTTGTAAGCCATAGGTAGTTTATTGGCTGCAATTTGACCTTTTTCTTAAACATATTATAAAGCTTACTTATATTTAGAAGATTTACCTGTAAGTTTCCTCACAAAGTAGCTTCTGTGGCTACCAGTAACACTTCAACACCTTTCTCAGCAATTCTTCCCACTCGTATTTACAAAGGGTTGGAAATAACATCCAGCCCAGTTATATCCTTTACCTACAAAGACAATATAAATACTATAATATAAATAAATGAAAATACTCATCCGCATAAAACAGAATAAAGAAGCAGAAGAAAAATATAGAAAGTATACAGTTTCTACCAATGAAATACCAAGTTCTGTGCTGAGGTGGTTGCAATAAAAGTATTTGAAGGCTCAGTCCTTTCATAAACCCAATTTTGTTGTTATTCGTTGTTATATATCTACCAAAGTAGTTCCCCCGCTGAAAAAAATTGTCAGCATTATCCAGACTTTTCATAAGGGTCTCCATGAAAGCATTATTTAAATTTCTAATTTTAGTTCACTCTTCATTTTGGCTCTTCCTTCCCTGCAAAATGTCATTTTGATCCATTTAATTATTAAAAAAAAAAATCCTAAATTGTTCCATAAAAAAGCATAAATTAACATTTTTTAAATATAAAATAATTTTTCTAAAACTTTGAAGAAGCTTGTCTAACTGAAACAGCTTAATTTATAAATTTGCTAGCATTTTGCTACTCTTTATATTTTCTGGATTTCTTTTTCATGGTAGCACTCAAATGTACTATTTTCATTCTTGTACATTTCCAATCTCAGGCATGCTGATGGTACTCAACAACTAGTTCATAACATTGGCTCTTACAGTAGCTGGTATTCAGACCAACGGTGCAAGCAGGCCATCGTTGTGGCCCATCAGTAACAGACTTTTAATCAAACAGTAATGGTATAGAGTTGGCTCTATCACTACCTCCTATAATCAGTATGTTTCTGTGCCAGACAGGACTCTTATTTGACAAGAGTTTCAAATATAGACCTGGTATCTACACCAATTGTCTTAAGAAAGAGCTCTTGTTATCATATTGAGCCTGTCACTGTCTCTGAAGGGTTGCCTTATTTGTGTATCTTCAGAATCACTATTCATTTTGCTATCTGTGCTAAAGGCTCCAGTGCACTTACATCTTACAACAAAAATTCTTTAATGTAAGCACTCATCATGCTGACTTGGCACTATAATAAACCTACCCCAAAGCCAGTCCAAAGAATTAAATATGCCTCCAAGGCAGTTGCAAGACTGTAGAATAGTGATTTCCTTTTGCTGCCATAGTATCCATTACTTCCCCTAGGTACAGCTAGTTTGGGAACAAGGGAAGAGTCATTCTGTACTACAGCTTTCTTTGATAAATAAGGTAAGTAATAACAAAATCCCTAATTGCAAATACAAACCATTTGTCAAAAAACAATTTAGAAAAAGTGACAATAGATGTGTTAGGGTGATAGAATATTTATATGATACTTGCAAAAAAACTGATTTGCAGTAGCCATAATGTTTCTTGTTCAGCAGCCACATATCCAGAGCATTTTATGTGCAATTATCATGAAATAATGCACCAAAATTGACCAACTGTTTGAAATACCCTTAGACACAGATTTACAATTGAAGCTAATTTATTATTTTTATAAGTTGATTTCTAAACCATAGCTTTGTAATTAGTTTATAATTATTAAGAGAGAATATATTAGGACAAAATGTGTTTCTTAATTAATTTTTTAATTTGCATTTCCACTCTTTGGAAATATTTATGCCCAATTTCCACTTCTGGAACCAATCCTGTTGTGAAATTGCAGCCTTATGAAGCATTTGGCAACTCAGAAACCTAGCTATAAAATTTTGCTCATCATTACATTTTTCTCTTTTCCAATTTTACACTTAATTATAGCCCATTAAATCAACCCCCAGTAAATGTACAAGACTGTGTCTTATGCAGAACATGTCTCTATTTACCATCATTGACAGCATGTTGGAACACTCAGAATGAATTCCTTTATATATTTATTTGTCATATTGCTTACTGTAGAAAATTCAGAAAATCCTGAAAAGAGCTTTACAGTCACAATGTTTGGCAGTAACACTTCATCCAAATTTGCCAAGTCATCCATATTTGATACGAGTTTTCTTCAGTCTCATACTAAGTATTTTCCTTCTCCCTTTTTTCACCTTTCAAACCCCCCACCTTTCTAATATAAAAAGAACTCCAGATTCATTTTAGTAAGTTTCTTTTTCAGAAATCTCTCAGATCACTGAGCCTGGGAGCTATGGTTCACTGCCAGAACTACAACCCTTGCTATGGTTTTAGTCAAGATGAAAAAGAAATGGAGGAGAAACAGAAATATAAGAACAAGATAGGAAAGAGAAATCCCATTTGCCATGCCTATTAGTATACAGGTGAGAGATTTTAAAAATTCTATTCTCTTTAATGTTCTAATAATTCTCAGCAAAAATTTTACACACACCCCTCTCTTCATTGCAACCCGGAGACAATGCACAGAACCTTATCCTGGAGAACGTACTGAGAGCAAACTGAATCACACAAACAGAACTAAATCCATCAAGAATCACAGCCTCTTGCCATTACCATACAGAAACAATAGAGAGGTAATTATTTTTGTTGGTATTGCGTTCATCAACACGAGGGAATTCAAATTTATATGCCTTATTTCCTGGGGGGAGGGGGGGGGGGGGGGGGAAGTGGGTCTATACCAATGAGCTAGAGAGTACTTTAAACAGAAGTGCTTTTCTTCATCCTGTTTAAGTTGTACCAGGACACCAATAGCACATGAACTATCATATCGAAATAATCATCTTTTAACTTTAGTGATTAAGTTATTCAAGGACCAACCAGGGCAAGATATTTGGACTGGAGATTTAGCTACCTCATCTTATTATGCTTTTGTAATGAGACATTGCCAAGATACACTACAGAAATAACGGTTGATAGAAACCTAGTCCTGCAATAGTGAACTAAGTCAATGTACTAATTAATTATTTATTCATAGCAAGCTCATCCTATTTCAATGTCTCAATTAAAATCCATTATACCTAAAGGAATATATGAGAAAAATCAAAGATTTGAACCCAATCATAGAATCATAGAATAGGATTGGAAAGGACCTTAAGATCATCTAGTTCCAACCCCCCTGCCATGGGCAGGGACACCTCACACTAAACCATATCACCCAAGGCTTCATCCAACCTGGTCTTGAACACTGCCAGGGATTGAGCATTCACTACCTCCCTGGGCAACCCACTCCAGTACCTCACCACCCTAACAGGAAAGAATTTCTTCCTTATATCCAGTCTAAACCTCTGCTGTTTAAGTCTCAAACCATTACCGCTTGTCCTATCACTACAGTCCCTAATGAATAGTCCCTCCCCAGCATCCCCGTAGGCCCCCTTCAGATACTGGAAGACTGCTATGAGGTCTCCATGCAGCTTTCTCTTCTACAGCCTGAACAACCCCAACTTTCTCAGTCTGTCTTCATATGGGAGGTGCTCCAGTCCCCTGATCATCCTTGTGGCCCTCCTCTGGACTTACCCAAGTTAAAGAAAGTTTCTGAATACATGTTTAATTCTGAGCAAAGAAGTACTCCTGAAGATTATGGTAAACTTACTACATACTAAAATGTGGCCGACATAACATATACCTTATTTGCTCTGGAAATCAGTTTCCTTGATTTTGAGAGATAAAAGAAAATCTGTATTTAATCTTATTTCTATTAACCCATTTACTGTAGCACTCAACAGGCGCAGTAAACTGGACTTTCTTCCAACTTGACTATCATCAGTGGGATAGATCTGTGAGCCCAGATCACCACTGTAGATCCAGTATTGTGCAACAGCACTAATAACACAGGAGGTAAACAATGTATGAAGACAATCGGATAGCATATATTTCTCGAGGACCATTTTTGTAATTATTTGCTATGTACTAATAAGCAAAGACAGAAGACCAGTTTAAATCTTCAGGTCCAACTTTCTATCATATTAAATATATCGGATCAGTGGAAAAGGGAATTTTTATTTTTTTTTAATGTACCGAGCATAGTGGAGACTGTTGAGAGAATGTATATCTAAACTTCACAAAGGTCTAGTCCAAAGACTTTTACAGGGTAGTGATTCAGTTAATGATGCTGAATATATGAAGAAAAAAATTACACATTTTAATGGAACAGTAATGGCATCACTGCATAATGTGAAGATATCTCTACGATACAGAATAAGTGGAATTAGCCACCTGAGTCACATCTCACCTCCACAGTGATGAGCATGAATCTTAGGGGAACCAGGGAAGAAAAGATAAATAAAAAAAATTAACAGGAAATACAGTGCCTGAGGTTTTTGTCTTTTAAAATTAGCAGACCACTGGACTAGAAAGCCAATCCTTCAGCACTTATGGTTACACTTCTGTTGCAGGAGATGGGACTACTTATAACGTCTCAAAGACAGAATTCCCACAAATCAGATCCCAAATAGGATTGCTAACATTTCAATAACTCAAAGAATGACAGTACTAGATGGTGTTGGACAGTGGTGGGTCATCTTTTTCACTGAGTGGTGGGTGTTTAAGGCAGTATATACAGTATATAATAAACAGTCGTTTTAGGCAGTATATGCAATTCCTTGCATTGTCTAGTGAGAATGGAGATACTTTATATAACAGAAGGTGCCAAAAGAAAACTGCTTTTCATTGTCTTGTATTTCACATTCTTTCTTGTCTTTTTTCTTTTTAAATCTATTGTTTTGTCACACAAGAAACAACTTGTCTCTATTTTAAATAACTTCTCAGGAGGACATTTGAGAGGAGATTGCTTAATTGGTGTTTCCTGCTGTTGTTTCCTTTCTTCTAGTTACGGCATAATTAAACTCCTGCTTCACACACTTGTAAGCTATAGCTGAATTAACCACTCAACACTTACGATTAGTCTCAAATATACCTATATATCAGTATTCATAAAATTCTCAGACAATTAAGATGATTAGTCTTTTTCAGTCCTGGTTGGGTTTTTTTTTCATATAACATCTTTATGAAAAATAATCCTATTCCATGTGTTTGAAATTGACAATAAAAATCCTCATAAAAATAAAAAAAAATTCTTTCATAACTACAAACTCAATGTTACATAATGGAACATAAATCAATGAACTTCAATGTACATTACTGCACATTCTGATAAAAAACAAATCTAAAGATCTCATCCTAATAATTTCCATTCCATTATTTTGTATATTCATGAGAAACCATGACACCCACCACTTAATTTTACAATAACACATTATGATAGTCTCATAATGATTATCAAACACACAGTACATCCTCGAAAGTGCAGGCATTGATAGTCTTGTAGGCAAAGAACCAGGCCAAAAGATTCTGTTCTCAGATATCCAGACTGTATTTCCTCTGATATTAAGCAAGTTTTTGTGCCTCCATATTCCATTTGCAAGAAAAACGTTTCAATATTTCTTTCTATTTTTACATACCACTTTGCCTACACAGAGTTGAACAGTGTGTAATAAAAATTAAGCTCCTACATTCACTTTTTGGTGATGCTCTTCTCTGTCATCAGAGAGGTAACATGGCTAATAAGGAGAAGAAATTTGTAACTCATTCCATATTTTAATCTTTAAAAGCCCACTGGATCATATTCTTCAGATGTAAATTTATAAATGTGTATGTCTGTATATATATATATAAGTAAAATTAAAACTACTTTAATTCCTGCCATCAGTGTTGATTACAACAGTAAGGCTGATAATATTTTTTCAGAACAAAAAAATCCCTAACATCTTATTTTCATGAAAAAGAATTGTCATCCCTGAGATGGGAGAGTTTCACATTCAAGCACTGTTGTAGCTTTCACTTAAACACAAAAGTGGTAACAAGCTGAAAATTCTCTAATTTAAAAAGTTTAGAGAAAGTAGAGATATAACACCAAAAACTGTTTATGATGGTCTAGTGTGAGGCATCCGTGCCCATGGCAGGAGGGTTGGAGGTAGATGATCATTCCAACCCAAACCATTTTATGATTCTATGATAGCTTATAGCTATCACAACTGGAGCCAGTATTTTAACTTATAGATACCTGGTTTTTTAATTAGTTAAGGTTTAAGCTCAGCCATAAATCCTGCAGTCGCTCTCTCACCCCCCACCCCCTTCTTGCCCTCCCCTTGCTCCTGGAGTGATGGGAAGGAGAATCGAAAGAATGTAACTCCCATGGGTTGAGATAAGAAGTCCAGTAACTAATGTATAACACAAACCACTGCTGCTACCACCAATAATAATAATGATAAAGGAAATAACAAGGGAAGAGAATACAACGCCTCACCACCCGCCAACCGATAACCCACCCCACCCTGCCCTATTGAGCACCAACACATACCTTGTCCAACCCCACAGTGCACTAGCCATTCTGAGTAACTCTCAGTTACATCCTGGGCATGATGCACTGTGGTATGGAATACCTCTTTGACTAGTCTGGGTCAGGTGTTCTGTCTCTGCTTCCTCCCAGCTTCTATTCCTCCCTGGCAGAGCATGAGACTCACAAAGTCCTTGGTCAGACTAAACATTTAAGCAGTTACTGAAAACATCAGTATTATCAGCACTGTTCCCAGGCCAAAAGTCAAAAGCGTAGCACTGCACCAGCTACTATGAAGGAGAAAAATGACTGCTACTGCTGAACCCAGGACAAAATTGAAGGAACATAGGTAATCTGTGAATTACATCTTACTGAACATCAGGTGCACTGATTAAAATAATCATTAAATGTAGAAAGGTTTCTAAAAGAAAATGGTGTAGCAACCAGCCTGGCTTCTAAAATGAAAAATCATACTTTTTTGATGAATCATGATTTTTGTAGGTATCATAAAGTCTATAGGGGAATTGCTTACATCATCTTTTATTACCTTTTTGAACTTTCAGCTAATTATTGGCAATATTCCTCATTGTTAAAAACAATGAACAGGTTAATAATTCTTTTGTGTTCAATGAATTGCTTCCAGGACAGACAGAAAGTATCAGGAAAACCTATTCAAACATTAACAGTGAAAGGAGGGGATAACAAGGTCCTGTATTAGCACCAATGTCATATTTAATACTTGCATGAAAACTGTAACTTGTCTACTGTCTTTCCTCTCAGATTTTAAGTGTTGATAAAATGTTCACCTGCTGAACAATGGTAAGGTTGGTTCATTGTCGTCTATTTGAGGAAGAGGTTTTGCACATAAATTAATGGACTAATTTTAAGAAAAAACACAATTCTTGAATCTTTGCATTAGATCTGAAATCTAACGATATCTTAGGTTATCTAAGAATTAGGATTTCTTTTATCTCCCCTAAAATGAGCACAAGCAGATGCTACTTCAGTTTCAGAGAAAAGATTTACATATAAGCTCTGATCTTACTTCACAAATACTGTTTGAAATCACTTTCTTTAGAATTTTCTCAGGAAACTGTATGTTCTCCATCCCGACCCTTATCTTCCCCTGCTCACCACCTTCCCTCAAAACAAGACATTTAAAGTACTGAAGCACACTTCTAATGTAGAAACAGCTGATCAAGAATGTATAGAATAAAATATTAGAGCATTTCTGAGAAATATACTGTTTGGTGTAAAGAAGGGGACAAGTATTTCACAAGATAAAGATCACAAGTGTAATGTTCCTGACTTTTTTTATCCTTAGAAAGTATCTTTTTACAGAGGAACTGGATAGCTATCTATCAGCATATCATACTATTTCAAAGTGCTTTAAAGTTATGTGTCACACGTACTAGTTTTCTAACTGACCAAGTACCACCTGTGCTATTAAACAAATGTTATTTCTACCTTACTTCTACTCAGTGCCTATCAATGTTAAATTTTCTCAGAGGTCTCCTGAGAAAGCAAAGAGGTTTACAGACGCCTCTGTACTCAGCTGTAATGTTAAACGATTCTTACTATTTTTATAATATATCAGTCCTACAATATGTCCTCAGGGAAGCTGCAGAGTAGTGTTCAATCCATGTAAGCAGTTGCTTCCAAAGTAGCTCCTAGAAGCTAAACAATTTTGTAATGTCTTTGAAAAGCAAACCAAGAACAAAACCAAGACTTTACAGCCACAAACACTCCAGGCTAAAGAAACCCAAAACAAACAAACAAACAACAACAAAAAAAATCTGAGGAAGAAAGATTTGATGGATGAGAAACAAGACTAGAATTGTTACATGCTTTTTTGAACCAGGTTGATAGCACATACAACTATGTTGATTTGGTGTCTGCAGAAAAAATCTTTCTAAGTCTCCAGTTTCTGCCTAGCATGATATAACTCTACATATTGTTTTAGCTCAGATCAGAAATGAGATTTTTCAAGCTCATTTCCAAATCACCCCCAGTTATTGTTCAGGAAAACTTCAGTCTTCTCAGGTGAAACAAAACTGGAAGGAGCATTTCAGAAATGCTCTCTGCTTCTGTCATTAAGAAGCATAAAGTGCCTGGGTCAGATGAGAGCTCATCAAAACTGAAGCATCCAAAGTGGGGACCAAATACTTAGTGGCTAATGTTTCATTGTTCAGGTCTTCTCCTGTACTCATCAGCCAGTCTTATGGCCACTTTACAGTCCATACTTCCAAATTATATGTCACAAATTCGGCTGTAAAGAGGCCAACAGAGACCGCATAAAAAGCACTTCATCAGAAAACAATTACATTACTCAGACAAGTTTGCATATGATAAAGATATGCTGGCCATTCCCAGACATCCTTCTGGGATCTCCTCTGATCACTAAATTTAAAAAAAAAAAATAAAATATATCAATTGGTTCCATTAGGGAGGTATAGTTACAGTGTCTGAGAAGGTATAAATACTTGGTTAGAATCATAGAATCATAAAATGGTTAGAGTTGGAAAGGACCTTAACATCATCCAGTTCCAATCCCCCTGGCATGCGCAGGGGCACCTCACACTAGACCATGTCATCCACGGTAGAATGTTCAGGATACTTTGGTAGAAACAGCTGGAAACATCTGGAAGGAAACTGGAGCGGTATAAAAAATAACAGCAAACTAAACGGAGAATGAACTTATTTTAGCCAAAGAAAAAGTTGCACACATTTTTCGATAGAGGAAACTTGTTAGAATTTTCCTAGAAAACTCTTAATGGGAAAGTCACCAACAACAGAACTCCACAGTTAATGAAGAAAAGATTGGTGCATATTGACCCTCTTTGTAACGCTGGCATTCTGATTATAATGCATTCTACGTAAATAATCTCAGCACCAGAAAGGAACAGCATATGTGTGGCTATAATCAGATTTCTGGGATTGGGCTGCAGTTAAGAATAGGATAGAAACAGACTAAACAGAGAACCTGAGGTTCTATTCATGGCCAGGATACCTACCTGGGGGTTTTATATGTGGCCAAGGTATCTAAGTACACATTATAGCAGTAGAATCTAGTCAGTACAGTCAGTGGTGCCTAAAGATTACTCAGCAGATCAGCAATTGTGTATGAGGCACTGGAACAGGCTGCTCAGAGAAGTGATAACACTCCATCCCTGGCAGTGTTCAAGGTCAGGCTGGACAGGGCTTTGAACAACCTGATCTAGCCTGAGGTGTCCCTGCTCATGGCAGGAGGGTTGGAACTAGATGATCTTGAGGTCGTTTCCAGCACTAACCATGTGCTGGAGGATGAGCTGGTGGCTCTCAGTCCGGGGTGTGAGGTGCTGTGAGGTGGCACTGGTGCAGTACAGCAGTGTGGCATTGCCTCAACCTTGCTAAGAACAAAATGTTGAAAAGGTGTGAGAAATGCCACTCTGAGAAGCAAGGTATGTGAAAACACAGAGGACAATTGCTGAGATGGTAAAAGCTGTTTTAGAATCCAAGTGGAATAACACTGATGTGAAGAGGGATAAATTCCTAGGGGAATGAAAAAGGCAGAGATGAGGAATGCCACACTGTTCCAAGGAGCACAGCAAATCCACCACAGGGCTGATGACTGCCTGACCAGCAGAGATCTGTTGGGTGCTTTATGATACTCCTCAGTATGGTACACTGTGAGTCCCAGCTACATTTTACTCACACTAGTGAATAGATAACTGCTTTGTAAACTTGTCTACAGGAATAAACAGGAATTCTGCTTCCAAAATGATACGGGGCATGGTGAAGGACACCCAAATACCAGTAACACAGGGAGGGAAGGTTACCAGCTCAATGACTATAAAAGAACTTAAATATTCTATGAATGTCAGCCCCTCAGCATGGTCATCTGTTTTCATTTTGAGACATGAATGTTACCTGGCCTGGCCTCCAGCTGCTAGTTCAGAGGGGTGACTGCATTTGTTTTTTAGCATGGTAGTCCATGTTTCCTGATGCCTTCATCACAACCTCTCAATACAGCAGGTGCAGACAGCTTGCTCTTACTTTAGACAAAATAACAAAATGTTAAAACTATAAAATCGCTGTTTTGCATCTTCATATCTTATTTCTGCTTCTCTCTGGCTGCTCTTTCTCAAAACAAATTTCCTAGCTGTGTCAGATTGGTTGCTGCATTGTCCTTTACCCTTATTCCAGTTGAAAAGAAACAAGACTAAGGTATGCCCCTCTCTCTGTTGTTTGTAAACAAGAAGATCTACTCTCTCTTGCTTTCCTCTAATGAGAGCTTATTTTCTCATTCTCTGTGCTTGTGCATCACAATACAATATAGCAAAGCAGGGGACAATCAAGAAAGTTTTCTTTTATTTAAAAAAATATGCTGTGCCTTTACTAGCAGCACCCCTGACCTCTGCCTGCTTACTATAGGTTGCTAAAGGTGCAAAAGTAAGTTTGTTTTGAAAGCTATGGTTAGATTAATAACTACCTTGTTTCCTGTATTGAAAATATTTGTTATTCCATATATTAACAAAATCTGATGCCACAGAAAGTGAAATCAGACTGAAATTAGCTGTAAACTCAGTTTCGTTTCCCACTGTCTCCAATAGCTTGCTTCTAGACAATCCATGTCAGAGGACTGAGTCATGCCTCCTTCATGGGGGCTTGCTGCATTT
Organism: Melopsittacus undulatus; assembly: GCF_012275295.1. Lineage (NCBI taxonomy): Eukaryota > Metazoa > Chordata > Aves > Psittaciformes > Psittaculidae > Melopsittacus > Melopsittacus undulatus. The sequence continues at coordinate 26,076,576 of NC_047529.1, read as the reverse complement.
GTCATAGACAGATTAACAGTTCTTACCACTGCTACCATCCTACGTTTTGTTCAGGCACCTGTTAGCCTTTCAGGATATTACACTGCTGTTGCATGTGAAATGACTAGAAAATTCGATGACTTACAGTGATAATATAATCTTCACATTTAGGTTTTCATAAATTGTTAAAACTGAAGGTGTCCAAATGTTGGAGACTTACTTACACACCTAAGTGATGCATGTATTTTCTTAAAAAAAAAAATAAAACTTAACAAGTTTTCCATATTTTTTTCTGTCTGTTCTTCTAATATAAGAGGTTTACTTCAGACTGTTGGAATTAGAAACATTGTTAAGTGTGAGCAAATTCTTTGGACAAAAATAGCAAAGACTCATAATGTATCTTCTGGAATTTCTGGTGGGTTTTGGGCGGATATTTTTGTTTAACCTGCCAGGCAGCTAAACACCATACAACTGCTTGCTTGCTCACTCCTTCCCACCCCAGTGGAGAAAAAAAAGAAGTAAAATTTTTGGATTGAAATAAAGAGAGTTTAATACAACAGAAACTGAAGAGGAAATAGTAGGAATAATAATATTATAATAATAATGACAACAATAAACATATCGAAAATAAGTCACACACAATACAATTGCTCACTACTCACCAACTGATGCCCAGCCAGTTCCCAAGCAGCAGCCCCCAGCCAGCTTTCCCTTTACTTTATATGCTGAGCATGACACCATATAGTATGGAGTATCACTGTGGTTAGCCATATGGTATGGAATATCACTTTGGAGTCAGCTGTCCAAGCTGTGTCCCCTCCTAACTTCTTATGTCCTCACTCCAGCCTACTTGCTGATGCGGTGGGGTGAGGTGAGGAGAAGAAAAGTCCTCCACTTCTTGTAAGCGCTATAAATATTATTCTCATCCTAAACCCAAACCACAGCACTCTACTGGCTACTAGGAAGAAAACTAATTTTATCCCAGCTGAAACCAGGACAGTAGAGCAGACTGAGATCAGGAACGGGGCATTTCCTTGGCTGAGATCTAAGCCAAATAGGTATAGTACTTTTTTTTAAGTTTGATTAGGTTTCTACTGACAGCAGAAATATTCTTGACAGTCAAAAAAACAACAAAAAAGAAATACATCTTTCTTTAAACTTACTGGCCCCAAAATAGACCAGATTTTTACAATAAAAGATAATCAGAGGATTGATGCATTAAATAAATTTGACTCATGATCAGAGTCTTGAGAGAAGTAATTCTGAATTGGCATTTACAGTAATACATTAGTAAATTGATTCGCTTGAGAAGCAAGCAGGAAGATGGGTTGCAAAGATAATATTATAACTATATATAAAATAATTGTTGGAGCACCTCATGTGAAGAAAGAGTAGAATTAGGAGGAACAAGATTATTTTATTCATCGCTAGCATCTAAATTCAGGATGACTGCATTTCAGGTAAAGTATAGGTCAATGAAAAAGCAGGCAGAAAAGAAGATTTTCTGATTTAAACTGTTTGAAGCAACTTCAGCTTAAAAAACAGATGTAAAGGAGCACACCACTAAAGCCTGAATATTTATGTGAAAATGAATTTGAATAGGTATTTAACAGTTACTGTGGATTATTTGGTGTCACGGTTTAACCCGGATATATGGTTTGCAAAAATAAACCAGCCTGAAAAGAAAAAAAAAAAACAAAAACAAACACAAAACCAAAAAAACTCTGTCCTTGAAATCTGGAAACCCAGTATGAGTGACGGATAGAAATAGTTAATGAAATGGATCCAGATGTTACCACCTTGGCCCAGCTTAAACCTTGGGAATAGTAAAGAAAATACCAGGTGCAGTTACCCTGGACAAGCTCAAACCTTGGGAACCTGGAAGAAAACACCAGGTGTTAATGGTTAATGCCCTGCTCTGGCCTAAGCCTTGGGAACTGTAAAGAGAACTATGAAGGGTAAAGATCAGTTAGCAGGCAGTTTGCAAGATAAAGCAGGATGTGACCTCAAAGACAGACTAAACTGTGAATATTTTTAACCCTTAGTAGTGTTGCTAAATTGGGATGATAAGGGAGCAAAAGAGTGGAAAGCTACTGCTTAGCACTTAGTAGACTATAAAAGGGATGTGAGGTGACCAAACAAAGAATGTGTGATCACATGTATAGGCAGTAGAATTATATAAATATGCGCTTGTCACACAATAAAGTGTCTTATGCTGGATTCACATTGGATTGGGCATAGTCCATTTCTTCCCTCAGCCCAGCACATTGTGTAATGCCAGATAAACTAATGTCTGAAACAGGTAAAGTCAGATAAAATACAGCAAGATATCTGTACATCTATTCAGTTGATTTTTCTATAAAAGGCTAGGCAAGCAGTGAGGTGAATCTCATAAGTTTCCAGTCACTCATAAGTGACTGAACCATTCTTCAAAAGCATCTTTAAACATGTGCTTAGCTTCATACACATCTAAAAATTTCATTATATCATGTGACCTAAGTATGTGCTCAAGAGTCTGAATAGGAATTGCTTTAAATATGTGCTGAGTTTGGCTAAATTGGACTGTAAATATATCTGGTGCTTTCCCTGGTGGGAAACAGAAAACTTGGCAAGATTGTTAATTATGGTCTAAATTAAACTAGTCATCTACGTTTCCTACTTAGTGAGGAAATTATTGCTTCTCAGAGGTGATTTTTTTCTCTGCACAGAACCGTTGCATCCGGATGACTAGTTTTAGACAGACACATAACATTTAGATGGCTCCCAAGAAAACAGCACAGAGCCAAGCCTGTTTTAAGTGATATACCTCAAGGTCCAGCAGGAGACTAGCAATACCCACATAGCCAATGTCCCTGCTTCTCATGTCACACTGTTCCTGCTTCTTCAGCAAGACTAGGAATGTCTTCATCTGCTTGCATACACTAAAACCCAAGCAGGACAATCACATCTTCCAAAAATGCATATTCTTAATTTTTTTTTTTCACAATACACTGATTCTCTGAAATATTTTTTAAAGAGAGAACATCAGGGAGCAGTTCATAACTAGAAAGAAGCTGAAAATAAGCAATGACCAAAGCATTTGAATAGGAAAGAAAGGAAAAATATTTGGGATTCATCTTCATCCTCAGTGGGCTGTCTGTTCAGTCTGTCACTGTTTATGGAACCTAGTCTAAAACAGACATTTTCTTCCCATCTGTAGTTTAGGAAACCAAACAGTTTGATCCAGGTGTGGATTACAGTGCTGAGAGAAGCAACCTAAAAGTTAGCCACAGCAGTAACAGTGAGATGCACACTGATGAAGCAGTTGTGACAGTTACAGAGCCCAGAATCAGCAAGGAGCAGACTGTCTCACAGAGAATACTAACTTTCTATCTTTTAGGTGAATCCTGAAACATTTCCAGATTAGAAAATGCAGAATCTGTGAGAGGATATAAACTGTTACTTACAGATTGGAGTTCACAGTGAGAAAGATATGCTCTCCCCTCTACTCAGTGCTGGTGATGCCAGACCAGGAACACTGTGTCTGGTTATGGGATCCCCAATACAAGAGAGACATGGACACACTGGAGAGAGTAGGTGAAGGGATGCCAAGGTGATGAAGGCACTGGAGCATCTCTACTACAAGGAAAGGCTGACAGAGCCAGACTGTTCAGCCTGGAGAAAGCTTAGGAGGATCTTAGTGTATATAAATACATGAAGGGAGGATTCAAAGAAGACAGAGACAGGCTTTTTTCAATGGTGCACAGAGACAGGACCAGAGACAATGAGCACAAACTGAAACACAAGAGGGTGGATTCTTCCTCCTTGGATATATTCAAAAGCCATCTGCACATAGTCCAGAGCTTTAGACATCCCTGCTTGAGCAGGGTAGGTGGGCAAGATGACCTTTGGAGGTCCCTTCCAACCTCAACCAATCTGTGATTTGGTGATTATCTCTCTTGTGTGGTTTGCAAGTTAAAATGCTCATGGTTGTCTGGGGGCCTGAGCAGTGACCTCAGCTATATCTGCACTAGTAAACCAAATGTGCAATGGTCTGTTTGTTCATCCTGACACAAAGCAGTGAAGTTTAGATCATTCTATACAACTCAGTTCTCTTCTTCCTAAAGCAAGGTGGCTTCATCTATGCTGTTTTCAGGAATAGTCCTGACTTATATTAATGAAAAAAAAAATACATTGTTTGGACTAGTGTTAACCAAGAAAACCAAAGACGTGCCAAGCAGTACCTTGATGATTTAACAGTACAAGATAGCCAATGCCAATGCTGGGAAAATGTCATGGCCTTCTTCAGCTTAATGGTATAGATGCAGCTTTTATATTTATAATAAAATAAAGGAATATATGAAATACAGCTTTAATTTCATAGCATTAATATTTAGCATTAATTTCCTTAGCAGCACCATTTTTATCTCTAAAGCCTCTAAAGATGCCCTCAGTTTGCTACCTAACCAGTATTTCTATTAGATTGTTGGCTTCCTATGTTTTCTTTGGTGTGAGAGGCCTCCAATACAGTCAAGGAAAATTAGAAAAAAATTAGGGTTTTTTGATCTGTAGGTGTTAGAATTGCATCTCTAAATGTACATAGGAAACAAATCTCTAAAGGTTTATGTTAATGGACTGGTTTGGATTTTTTTCATACATTAAATTTAAGAATTTAAAATCTTTCTGTTGTGCTTTTGAGGCCCACTATTAAAAACTGAAGATACTATTAACAAAACTACAACTATTTTTGCTTGACTTCCATATACAGTTATACCATCAAAGCCTGAATTGTTTGCTTTTTGTTTTATGTTTTTTGTTTTGTTTTGTTTTATTAATAGTACGCTTTATTATGTATTTCAATATAATAATTCAATAAATTATTAATACAATTATTATAATTCAAGTATTTTCTATGACAACTATTAATATAATTAATTAATGATAATTTAATTAATTATCAATAATGATTGAAATCGAGTAATTGTTATAATTTAATTTTTATGACTCTTCATTATCGGAATTCAATTATATATTAAATTATGTATTATAGTTCAATTATAATTCAGTAATATTAAAATGTATTTCAATAGACACACCTGAAAAGCATATTTATGAGCATGACGAAATAAATTATGCATCACTGATTAAAGGGAAATACACATTATAATTAGGTATGAATTATATAAAAAATGCTGGGCAATGAACAGATACAGAAATCTTTGTATAGTTTAAGACAGACTTATAATTCCCACATTCACCAAAAGAGATCAGTCAGCTCAACTTTATGTTCTTATATGTAAATATAACTGCAAATAATTCTTTGCTTTCCTTCTGGCTGCACTGGCAGTAAATTTAAAGATCCCTGTTCTTACAATATTAGTTATGATTTTGCAAATTTAGTCTCTTGTTTCTGAATATCAAGCAATGGCGAAAGTTCTTCAAATGCTCCAATATATGAATAATTACAACTCCTTAAAATATAATTTTTGTATGTACAATTCTTGTTTTGTAATATGGACAACAGGATACAAAACTGTAATTTAAAAATATTTTAATCATCTTCAGTTCAGGTAGTCTCTTGAAAAGACTTTGAAGTACCTCTGTTTGAGGAACTCATGCATGTAAGCCTTTTCTCAGACATAGAAAATTGTCCTTCAAGACAGTAGTCATGCTAATCAGAAGGGTCACCTCCATTTCAGCTATAAAGTAAGTATTGTTTGATTGTTATTTCTTTTGCTGCATCCTGATTAATTCCTTTAAGTTGAAGGGGACCTACAAGGATGCCAGAAAAGGGCTCTTGATCAGGGACTGTAGTGACAGAACAATAGATAAAGGGTTCAAACTTAAACAGGGGAAATTCAGGTCAGATATAAGGAAGAAATTCTTTACTGTGAGGGTGGTGAGGCTCTGGAATGGGTTGCCCAAGAAGTGGCAAATGTTCCATCACTGGCAGTATTCACGGCCAGGTTGGACAGAGCCCTGGGCAACACAATCTAGACTGAGGCATCTCTGCCCATTGCGAAGGGTTTGGAACTAGATCATCTTAAGGTCCTTTTCAACCCTGACCATTCTGTGGTTCTGTGTTCAGCAAATGAATTACAGTTTGTTTTTGCATAAGCAAGAATTTGCATTTGAAATTATAAAGGGTAGCTACAGCTTGTTTTTTTAACAACTACCTGACACATTTTAAAGGTTTTAGCCTTTAAACCAGGAAATAACCTCAAATTATAATTAATAGACTTTACCTTGCAATTCATGTTCAACTCTAAGCCTCCATTTCCCCCTTCTTCCTCCACTTTCAGTTGTTTCAGTATAAATATTGACTTTTCAAGGAATATAAAATGTCATCCTACTTGTACATCCTACATGTCTGAAAATAAGCTATAGTCCAAGGTATAGACCACTGGAGAGAAAAGCTGGATTCTCATCCTAGCCTTGTATTGACAGTTTGTGAAATCTGGGTAGGATTCACTGCAGCTTATTTTCTGGGGGTATAAAAGGAAGAAAAATAACACCTATTATTTTCTCAAGTTCTTTTTGGATTTAGAAATGTGAAATGGAGTGTCAGACTGTAACATCCACAGAAGTATTCTTGATGCTTCTGTAATCTCTCTAGATATACTTAATATTAAGCTAGTTGTTATGAACAGATCAGAAACATCTTATATGCATATAATTTAACAAAACCAAGAATGTTTCATTCTCATAGATATTGAAGCCATTTAAATTTTTTTGTTCTCTTTAAATTGGAACTCTTCCACTAACCAGAAATTCTGAAAATGTTCAGTCATTAACTGAAATGAAAATGCATTTTCTTTCTAGATTTTAGCTTGCTGCGATGCTTTCATTCTGGCTGGTAGACATCATATGTCACCTTCGTCATTCTAATGTGTTCATTACACAGATAATTATCTCAAATGCTCATGTTATATGCCAGATTTCTTATTGTTTAAAACATACGAAAATAAATGTAGTACGCCTGAAAAATTCACTCCCCAATCTGGACTCTGTGTAGCTCAAACAGTCCTTCTGATTCTCCTGAGCTGTGACAGATGACATTTAGATAGACCATACTTCTATAAGAATATTTGAAAGTTCTCAAAGTGGGAGGTGACTCTTCTCCAAATTGTGAGACTTTGGCTCAAGAAAACATCATCCAACACTCATCTCTTCTATTTTCTATGCCATATCTCTCTCACTGGACCACTCCTTTCACTGGCAGTTACCTACACTGTGACTGCCCCAGGAAGATCCCAATATTTACCTGGAGTCAACACGCACCAGGGCAAGGATGTGAGCAGGAACAAAACCAGCTTTGGTTAATCACCAGCTCCTCCATCCACCCTCTGCCATGGTGAGATGACAAGACATCAGAAATGTTGCTTCTTTTATGGTGTAACAAGTTCAGGCTCACTAAATAGTAGAAAACCAATTTGAGACAAGTCTAAGAGGCTGCAGGAATTAGGGGACTTGGCAGAAACAGGGCTGCAGAGGAGGTGTATGTAGGCAATGTTTGGAGCAAAGTGTTGATTCCCTCCAAACTGAATTTCCGTTTCTAATGAGGTAAAAGTACCAAAGTACTAATTTCATAATTTTTTTTCTATGCTTTCTTGTACTTCTTGTCCAAAGTCTGTTAGGTACTAAGATGACTTTTTTAAGACATAAAGCTACCTCTTGGTCATATAATCCCAGTTTTAACTCTTCCTCTTTCTGTCTTATTAAAGGGAGATGTAGCCTCTGTTTGTAGGGTCATAAAGGCAGTTACAGGACAAAAATTGCAGCCACTAGTAATGTTATGAAACTGTAAAACATTTACAAGTATTTGTGAATTAAATCTTGTCAAAAGAATAAATTTTCAAAGCACAAAGCCCACAGCATGCAGGACAACTCAGTTGTGCTCTCCCAAACAAAGGCACTTCATATCTAATTAATTTCCTCTTAAACAGGTCAATAACTCTCAGTGCTGTACCTCATTATATATTTTCCAAACTAAGACTAGAAAAAAAAAAAAGAGGAAAAAAAAAAGACAGAACAAGCTAAATGACTTTCATGACAATTGATTATAAAAACTGAATGAAACTCACATTGTGCCATAAGTGCCAGCAGATTAATGGGACATGATCCTTTTATATCTGAAATTTCTGTTTCATATCTGGACAATCTAAAAAGCAACTAAAAATTTTTATTAAAAACATCTGATTACTTATGCAAATAGAGTTGGAGCCACAGTTCATTCCTTAATGCAACTGTAACACATAATATGTAGAAAGTGTGTGAAATATCAGGTAGAATTCTCTCTCTTACCCAAAAGCACATCTCATACCTTTCACAAAGTCCCCAAATGCTTCTTTATGCTTTTCTTCCTTTTGCACTCTACATAAGACAGGAAAAACAATCAAGCCCCACAACCATACAACCTGAAGTCAAACAAATATAAGACATCAGTATGGTGAAGACTTTCTATATCCCAGCTTCACTATGCAGTTTGCTTTTCTAGGAATAACATAAATAAGCAAAGAAACAAGAAATAAATATGTGTTTCACTTTGTGGAACATCTACACAAGAAGTTGCAGAGAAGTCTACACCAGCTGTCCAAAGCAACCCATAAATCTCTCGTACATTAGTATATACCCTATACAAAGTTCTTACTGTACACACTTTGTTGTTTATGAGTATATGCTTGTTTACATAACTAAAATTAAAGTTAATGAAAAACAGGTTTTTGGATTCTCAAGTGATTAAAAAGCAAATATCAGGTTTGTATTAGCTTGCATGATCTCAGTTCCTGCTCAGTTCTTTATGAGGTGAGTAGCTCGAGAGAGGACGCCATCAACACCCGAGGCGGGGGGAATCTCAGCGTCCAGGAGCCTCAGCTCAAAGCGGAGAAAGTCACAGAGGGAGCCTCAAGTCCTCGACAGACAGCGCTTGCTCACCAGCCGGCAGCTCAGCTGACGTGAGCAGCTCACTCACAGGGAGCGGAGCCAGGAGGGGCTGCACCAGCCCTGACTGGTTAAAAACCTGCCCCAGGGAGTGCGGTGACCGGTGCTGGTCGAGGCAGTTCACGCGGGCAGGCAAGTGGGATGGCGGTGGCCAGCGTAGGCACCCAGACAGAACCGATGAGAGGGGAGGCTGCAGTGCAGAACTCAGTGTAGAGAGTGCCTGCACTGGTCTGGTGAGGGGAGGGCGCACAATGGGCAGGGCTGTGCTCTGTGCTCCCTGGTGGAGGTCCTCCTGCATCAGGGGCTGAGCTGTGGGATGCTGTCAATAGGCTGCAAGATGTCAAGGAATCTGAGAGGAAGCAGGACTGCTTGCTCCAGGCCCAAACTGTACGGGGGGCCTCAAGCATCCACTGTAGCTCATGGAGGAAAGAAGGAGGCCATTAACCCGGGAATCTGGGAAACAGCAACAAAATGAAAAGCAACAAAAAAAAGGAGGAGGAGGACAAAACACCCAGAACCACTTTGTTGTCCTGCAAGGAGGCTAATGACAAAACACCCTTGCACCATGAACAACTGTCTGACGCAGTGGTAAAAAAGATCTGTACTGGTGCTGCAAGGAAAAAGCAGTGGGTCGTAGTAGTAGGGGACTCTGCTTTGAAAGGCACAGAGGCACCCATCTGTTGCCCTGACTGAGTCACAAGGGTAGGTGTGCTGCTTACCAGAGGCACAGATCAGGAATGTTGCAGAGAGGCTGCCATCCTGCTATTACCCACTTCTAGTGATCTATGTGGGTGCTAGTGGTATAGACAGCAGTAGTCTGGAGAACATGAAGAAGGACTGCAGAACCCTGGGAGAGGTGGTTAGGGGCTCTGGAGCTCAGAAAGTCTTTTCATCAATATTCTAGGATACAGGGGAGGACCCCAAAAAGGCTAAAAGGATTGGCCAGGTTAATAAATGGTTAGAAGGGTGGTGCCATAGTCAGGAACCTGGGTGTCTCGAACACGGGACCCAAGTTAGTAGGCCAGGTCTCCTGGGGGCTGGTGGAGCTGGTCTGATAAAGAAGGGGAAGAGTGGTTTTGGTAGGAGGCTTGCCAGGCTGGTCAGGGATGCTTTAAACTATATGTGTTGGGTGAGCAGAGCATCATTCCATCCCAACACACCCAGTCAGTTGCCAACACCTATAATAAATGCTTGGAGCAATGTAGAGATATTCCAGGCACTCCAGCCAATGAACCGGCTTCATCTGGATCTCGGCCCAGATGCCTCTATACAAATGCCCATAGCATGGGTAACAAACAGGAGGAATTAGAGATGTGTGCATATCTACTGGGGTGTGATATAACTGGTATAAGAGAAACATGGTGGGATGGCTCCTATGACAGGAGCATTGGAATGGAAAGTTACAGGCTCTTTAGAAAAGACAGGCCCAGAAGGCAGGGAGGGGGAGTTGCTATTTATGTTAGGGGTATTCTGGAGAGTATGGAACTCTGTCTGGGGACAGGTGAGCAGTTAACAAAGAGTTTGTGGGTCAGAGTTAAAGGGAGAACAGCAACAGGAGACATTATTGTGGAGATCTGTTACAGACTGCCTGACCAAGAGGGATATGTGGATGAAGCACTCTAAAGACAGGTAGAAAAAGCCTCATGGTCACGGGCACTTGTTTTCAAGGGGGACTGTAACCACCCTGATATCTGTTGGAAAGACAGTACAGCCCTTCATAAGCAATCCAGGAGGTTCCTCGACTGTGTGAAAGACAACCTCCTTCTGCAAATAATAGAGGAGCTGAGAAGGAGAAGTGCCATGCTTGACAAGGGGCAATGGGTGTAAACTGGAGTATAGGAGGTTCCACGTTAACATCAGGAAGAACTTCTTTACTGTGAGAGTGACAGAGCACTGGAACAGGTTGCCCAGGAGGGTTGTGGAGTCTCCTATGTTGGAGAAATTCAAGGCCTGCCTGGACAAGTTCCTGTATGATGTACTCTAGGTTTCCCTGCTCTTGCAGGAGGGTTGGACTAGATGATCTTTCGAGGTCCCTTCCAACCCTTGGGATTCTGTGATTCTGTGACCTTGTGTTCACCAACAGGGAAGGGCTCGTTGGAAATGTGATGCTCCAGGGCAGCCTTGGTTGCAGCAATCATGAGATGGTTGAATTCGAGATCCTCAGAACAGTGAGAAGATCATGCAGTAAACTCACTGCCCTGGACTTCAAGATAGCAGACTTTGGCCTCTTCAAGAACCTGCTTAGTAAGGTTCCATGGGAAATAGCCCTAGAGGGCAGGGGGGCCCAAGACTCTTGGTTGATATTCAAGGATCACCTACTACAAGCTCAGGAGTGTTGCATTCCAAGTGGAAAAAAGTTTAGCAGGAGGGCCAGGAGACCTCCTTGCATGGATAAGGAGCTGCCAAGAAAAATTAAAAGGAAATTAGAGGTTTATAAAAGGTGGAAGCAAGGACAGGCAACCTGGGAATAATACAGGAATGTTGTCCAGGAAGCAAGGGACCAAGTTAGGAAAGCTAAGGCCCACTTAGAATTAAACTTGGCTAGGGATGTTAAGGGTGACAGGAAGGGATTCTGTAGGTATGCAGCAAAAAAAAAAAAGACAGAATAGGAACACCGTAGGCCCCCTCCAGAGATATCAGGAGAATTGGCTACCCTGTATTTGGAGAAGGCTGAGGTTCTGAATTACTTCTTTGCCTCAGTCTTCACTGGCAAAGGCTCTGACAGCACCACCCAAGTCTTGAAAGGCAAACACAGGGATTGTGAGAATGAAGACCTTAGGCCCACTGTAGGAGAGGATCTGGTTCGAGACCATCTTAAAAACCTGAACGTACACAAGTCCATGGGACCTGATGAAATCCATTCATGGGTCCTGAAGGAGCTGGGAAATGAAGTTGCAAAGCCACTGGCCATCATATTTGAAAAATCATGGCAGTCAGGTGAAGTTCCTGATGACTGGAAAAAGGGAAATATAACCCCCATTTTCAAGACGGGGAAAATGGATGACCTGGGGAATTACAGACCAGTCAGTCTCACTTCTATGCCTGGCAAAATCTTGGAGCAGATTCTCCCGGAAAGCATGCTAGGGCGCATGAAAAGCAACAAGGTGGCTGGTGAGAGCCAGCATGGCTTCACTCAGGGAAGATCCTGCCTGACCAATTTGGTGGCCTTCTATGATGGGGCTACGGAACTGATGGACAGGGGTGGAGCAGCTGACATCATCTACCTGGACTTGTGCAAAGCGTTCAACACTGTCCCACATGACATCCTTGTCTCTAATTGGAGAGACATCAATTTGATAGGTGGACCACTCAGTGGATAAAGAACTGGCTGGATGGCCGCACACAAAGAGTTGTGGTCAACGGCACAATGTCTGGCTGGAGATCAGTAACAAGTGGTGTCCTTCAGAGATTGGTGTTGGGACCGGCCTTGTTCAACATCTTTGTCAGTGACATGGACAGTGGGATTGAGTGCGCCCTCAGCAAGTTTGCCGATGACACCAAGCTGTGTGGTTCAGTTGATATGCTGGAGGGAAGGAATTCCATTCAGAGGGACCTTGACATGCTTGTAAGGTGGACTGATGCCAACCTTATGAAGTTGAACTATACCAAGTGCAAGGTCCTACACCTGGGTCAGAGCAATCCCAGGCACAGCTACAGGTTGGGCAGAGAAGAGATTCAGAGGAGGCCTGCAGAGAAGGACTTGGGGGTGTTGGTCAATGAGAAAATGAACATGAGCCAGCTTCAGTGTGTGATCGCAGCCCAGAAAGCCAACTGTATCCCGGGCTGCATTAAAAGGAGCGTGACCAGCAGGTTGAAGGAGGTGATCCTGCCCTTCTGCTCTGCTCTCGTGACACCTCACTTGGAGTATTGTGTTCAGTTCTGGTGCCCTCAACATAAAAAGGACATGGAACTGTTGGAACAAGTCCAGAGGAGGGCCATGAGGATGATCAGGGGACTGGAGCACCTCCCATATGAAGACAGGCTGAGAAAGTTGGGGCTGTTCAGCCTGGAGAAGAGAAGGCTGCATGGAGCAGCCTTCCAGTATCTGAAGGAGGCCTACAGTGATGCTGGGGAGGTACTATTCATTAGGAGCTGTAGTGATGGGACAAGGGGTAACAGGTAAAAACTTAAATAGGGGAAGTTTAGATTGGATATAAGGAAGAAGTTCTTTCCTGTGAAGGTGGTGAGACACTGGAATAGGTTGCCCAGGGAAGTTGTGAATGCTCCGTCTCTGGTGATGTTCAAGGCCAGGTTGGGCAGAGCCTTGGGTGATACGATTTAGTGTGAGGTGGCCCTGCCCATGGCAGGAGGATGGAACTAGATGATCTTGAGGTCCTTTCCAACCCTAACTATTCTATGATTCTACAGTTCTTTCCCTTTGTATTCCCGTTCTTTTCCTTGAGTGAGGCAGTCATTTTGTGGGGAAATTAAAAAAAAAAAGTCATAAAATTATATTTAGAGTCAATAACACACAATACAGACACAGAGCTTCTGACTCGAAACTGGGAAATGGCCAAATGGATATGTTGATTTTCTAACTTCTGACTATTTGACTTTACAACTTATACATCTTCAATCCACATCAAGGTTATTAACCTAAAGCAGTTCTAGTTCTTGTTTCACACAAACTCAGCCTTATGTCAGCTGTTCTGAGAAGTTCTAGGGCAGTAATTTTTGTTACTACTGCTTTTGCAGTGGTGTATTTCAGGACTATAAATATTACGTTTTCTTCACTATTCTTTCATTAGACTGTTAAATCTTTCTTAGGAAATGCAACTGAGAATAGAAACAACAATTTCTAAAGTTGCATAAATGAAAACAAAGCAATTAAAATACATATGACAAAAAGCATAGGATAAAGCTTGAAACCTTTAGCACTTGCGGAATGTCAAAACTTCATAACTTAATAATCAATTAACAGGTTAAAGGTTGTAGAGTCATCTATATATATAGGAAATATAAATAAAAATTCAATGAAGCTTAATGTAGATTTTTAAATTAAAAAAAAAAAGAAAAACAAACAGAAGAAAATATTAAATTTCCTTGTTTCTGGTCTAGAGATTCAAATTAGATTAAACTTCAAAACAGAGTTCAATTTCATGATGAAACTCAGGTTGTCTGTCTTATATAATGCTTGATCGCATTACCTGTGGTAAGGTGCTGAGCTATCCACAGATAGCAAAAAATAAAATTAAAAATTAAAAAAAAAAGTGGTCACCATCTACAAAAGCTTTATGAACATGTAAAGGGTATGTAAAGGCACAGAAGGGAATCAGGACTAAGAGTCTTCATCCAAGGGCAGGTCAACATCTTTCTTCATAATGGACCCATAAAAACAGAAAACACACTAAAAACATCCCAGTTCTTTTTAATAAAAAAATCCACAACATTCTGTTGTAACGTTTTAATGCAAATAAACAGAAAAATAATCTCCTATTCACAGTCTCTGTTGCAATAGGTAAAAGCAGTATCTTTTACTGGAACTAAAGTCTGTAGCCATGCTGAAGGACTAATAAAGATGTATTTGTGAGCAAATGAGCACAAGTGAAATGTCTACAAAATGTGCTTTGACTCTTTTAATAAATAGATCCTTCCTATCCCATCAATTATGTCCCATGTATAATTTATTTTTTAATTTTGAACTGTATTTCTCCCATCCTTCATTCTTCACATTTCATTTTATTTATTCCTTGTGCTAGTGAAGCAGTACTTTCTGAAGAAAACAAAAAATACTAAATAACAGAAACATTTACTTTCTCTAAAGATAATATTAAGCAATAGGTTATTTCCAGCGTACAAGGAGATGATAAACAATACTGTATTAGGGAAGACAGCAGGATATAAGCAATAACTCTAGAATTTAAAATGCTGGAAGGGACTGGTAACAAGTCAACCCCTGGCTACCTTGTATGCAAGATGAGCATTTTCAAATCCCAGCTTGTTATGCAGCTAATGTAAAACACTGGCTTGGACCATGATAAACACTTGAATTAGGAACTATCACATGGGGTTTTACAGACACTCTGTAAAGTTTTTTTCCGATATTTCTCATAAAAATGACAGATTAAGAAAAAATTTCAGCATTTTTGAAGAAAGAGCATTCCCACAGCTATTGCTATCATGTCTGTTCTGATGGCAAATATGGAGTGAAAATTGACCAATACCAATAATTATCTTCAGCCAGTAACAGAGAAGTGCAATTAACATGTACTTAGCAAATATTCGAGTTACGTTTCCCATAGAAAATGCAGTCCGCCAAACTCATAGAATTTAGTGAAAAATGGTGCAAAAATGGACCTGAAAAACCATTCTAAATTGACAGCTCTCAGGTGTTTTCTCTTATTAAAGATATTCAGTAGCAGGGAGTCTACAATTTTCCCAGGAGAGTTATTCTAGTACTACACTGTGCTTACAGCTCAAATATTTTTCCAGATGTGTAAACTGAATTTATTTTTTTTTCCTGCAATTCAAACAGCTTGTTTCCTGTCTTATTTTCCCCAAAACTGCGCAAAAAGTCACCTCTTCTTCTTTGCAATAAAACTGTGCAATTCTGGGCAGTAATCATGCCCTGTTAAATATCTCTTAAGTCCTGTGTGCATTCAGTCTCAGTCATTTTTTTATATGATGTCATGCAGTCCCAGCAACCTCCTGTTGGTCTGCATCTTTCCTGAGGTTCATTTAGTACCCAGAAGAGAACACAGGATTTCTGTGAGGGCTTTCCAGTACTAGGGAGTGTTGTCATATCACTTTACAGATCCATGTATGTAGTCAGTCATTCTCACTAAATTACAGTGCCTTGTGTTTTCTTGAAGAACTTTGTATTATTTTCATGTCATATCTCCAATTTATTAAAACCTGATGAATTCTAATCCTTCCTAAAAATAACTTAATTCTCTCCTGGTACAAGGTAGTCTGAAATAGCAGTAATTCAAATGCTTAATGGAACTTTTTAATAATACAAGGGGCAGATGTCTTCTCTTTCCATTTTGAAAAAAAAAAAAACAAAACAGTGAAAACTATTCTCTCTATATATTTTACAACCACTTTTGCACCCATGCCATAGCATTTTTTTCAAGAATACATCTCAATAGCTTGTTTATAAGTAAGATGGTGAAAGTGCCAAAAGTCTTTCTGAAGCTAGGATATATGATATCTGTGATTTATTTCTGTAGAGAGATCTCTTACCTTTCAGAATTATTGAGGAAATTGAAGATAAGTGTCTGGCTTATAATCCCCATCTTCTCCTTTTCCTACCTCTTCTAAGATGCACACTGTATATGCCTGGTTTTTAGCCTTGTTGTATTTCATACACATTTCAGAAATTATCAGTGAGAATTTTTCAGAAATTGCTTCAGACAGTGCTTTACAAATCCTAAAACGAAAGAGTTCTCCAAGGTCCTAATTATTTTGTTATGGTGAACATAAGAAATTACACTGTAAAAAAAAAAGAAGAAAAACCCAAACCCGAACAGTATATGCTACATTCCAGGACAGATGGGCTTAATCTCTGCTTTGTGACAGTTGGGTACTGATCATAATAGCACGTCAGGACCACAGTGCCTCATACAGAGCTCTCCACTTGCAATTTGGGCTACACAGAATATATGATGGAAGGCAAGAAAAATTCAAGAAAAAAAATGTCTTAAATGAAATTTTGCATTCATAAAGTGGTTTCCTGTTCTATCCCAACCCTGACAGCAGGACTGAATAAGTGGATTTTAACTATGTTGTTTAATTTTCAACACTTCATCTTCTGTTCATCTGAATTAGAGACTTTGCTCTATAAAACAAGTAGTTACATGATCACACAAAAGTTGATGAATTCTGGTTTGCCTGGATTCATGCCTGTTGTTGACTGATGCTGTGACTGTAACTTTTCTGAAAATTTGGAATATTTAGGAGGGCTGTCTCAAGTGAATTTTCTACTGCCCACCATCAGAGAAGTCTACACTGCAGCCTCTGCCACAGACAAGATTCTGTGCCACAGACAAGGCATTTTTTTCCTCCTCATCATCACAGTTTTCACATTACTTTTATGACTTCAGGAATTCTTTTTCTGCTAGAAGTCTAAATCAGATCATCTGGCTATCAGTAACCAAAAACAGAACCCAAAGAGAGTGAATACTACAACCAAACATCTTAAGTCAGATGAGGTGATCCCACCTATAAAATATAATGGACCAGGATATTTTAGAATTTTTCTGAAACATCTTTAACGCTTCTCCCTTAATTAATGTAGTTTTTAAAAAAATATATGAAGATGGCTAAATGTAAAAATATTATAGCAGGGATTTTTTTCCGTGCCCTAGCTTTTACCTTCACTGTCAGGAAACAGAGAGAGAGAGAAAAGACGTGGACACCTGAGGACTTGTCATCTCAAAATCTTCAAACTAAATTAGATTAGCTGCTTCTGTGAGTTAATAACATGGACTGTGGAAAATACCAAGAACAAATTTTTTCAGAGAGAGGTAACCCTGGGATAACACAGCAGTGAGTTAGCACAGCAAGACAAGACATTCAGCAGGTTTTGTTAGTAAGTACAAGATTCAGAAATGCAAGACAGAAGGCTAGAAAATCAGCCAGCAGCTCACAAATGTTTGCAGGATATCATGTGCAGAAGGAAGACTCAGATTTATTCTCATGGGAAACAGAATCTCCTCTTGATTATTCCTGAAACTCAACAGAAAAGCATGTGCATAATCAAAAATCAGAACTGACATGGAGTCCACTTATTTTCTGAGTTTAAAAAAAAAAGGAAAAAAAATCACAGTTAAGTACAGAAACACAGGATTTGTGCTGCCTACAAGACAAATCTAAAGTGGTTATAGATTATCATTGCTGATTGGATGCTCATGAAAACACCTCTATTAAAAAGTAAGTTACTCTTTTTACCTTTAACAGCTAAGAAAAAGATTCTTGGCTTTTACCTGGTAAGGGCTTGCCTTCACCAAACAATTCTCTTGCAGCAATTTGGTATGTGATTTTTTCAACAGTCATTACAATGCACTACTTCCTCCTGCAAACATGTCTGATTCCTAAAAGTCTTTTTGTGAAATACATTTGTTTTCTACAAGAGTAGAGGAAGCTAACTCACAGTTAACATGCATTAAGAAGGTACATGGAGTAAGAAGGTACACATACGATAAAATTGACTAACAGCACAGAATAAAACTTGATTACTACATTCAAAACTGACAAAGCTTGAGTCAAAACCTAGCCCTGACACATCTTTGCTCTGACTAGCTCTGAAGGCTTTAATAATTTACTCATGTAAAATGGCTTTATTAATATTTAAGCTCAAAGCTGGGTAGGCATGTAGAAAATAACATTAAAACCATGGGGTATTTTTTCTTTATTTCTTCTTTAGTCATGTTTTACGGCTGTAAATATCAGTAGAGACATACTACATTTTATATTTATATTCTGGCTGGCATATTGGAGCAAACCTGAATGACATTATCTACATGCTATATCATTAAAAATGCTTAACTGGTTACTCTTGAAATGTGACTGCTCAAGTCCATGTGCATACACACATGCACAGGCAGGACTGGTATTTCCTTATCACACACATGTTAACGTTCTTTATATGAGGTATCAACAACAATTCTCCAGATCCCTTAACATCTGAAATGAGATGTGTTTATTCTTTAGCTTAATTGTAATCTAGAGAAAGATCTTTTTTTTTAAAGGGGTAATTTAAGTCCAAAAATATTCATAAGAGCTAATTAGTGTTACTTTGATTTCACACACAGTGATTCACAACACTCTCTTTGTACCAGCCTCTGCAGGACTAGCTTTCAATCACACAGACAGCTAAGCAACAGAGCCAGACTTATTTTTTTTTAATGTCTAATTCAGAAGCATATCTCGCTGTCCTGTTCCTTGAGAGTACGATGAAGGCAGTCACCCTGAACTTAAATGCACCTGTTAGCTGAAGTCACTCTGAAGTGGACTAATTGGCAAAGAGAACTGTTAAACACTGTCAGAAATCTTTTATTTCTGCAGACTGGATGGCAACAGGTTGGGGTTTTTATGGTGGGGGTAGGGTAGTGGGGTGACTTTTTGTTTATAATAAAATACAAGGGAGGAAGACAAATTATGCTGGCAAAAAATAAATTTACTAAAGCTGCTATGCATTTAATCATTAAACTTAATCATTAATTAAAAACTAATGTTTAATATATAATATTTATTACATAAGATTTTAAAATTGAAAGGGAGTATTTGTGGTGACATGGGTGTGATCATTCGAATTAGCCACATTTATTCCAGGAAATAAAAAGGTGAGGGTATGGGCCCAAGCACCATCATGCAATTGTCCATAGTGACATGTAGTGAGCTCCATGTCGCAACAGCAGCGCAGGCTTCCCCCAACCCCTGCCTGTGACTGAGTGTAGTTTGGGGATTAGCAGTCATCCTGTTTTGGGGGTGTAACAGAATCCAGGTGGAGGGATAGATTCTGTGTCATGACAGTTGGCCTCAGGCATGAGAACAGCCCTGTGTAATTTCATTTCTCAGTCTGGCTACAGTTTTAATATATAGAGAAAAACACAAGAGAAAGTGTGATCACTAAGGGGATTCTTCCATGTTTCTTTCTTGGGACACAGGAAAGGTTTGACTTCCTTAACAGAGGTTAAACAAACTTAGATATAGACCGAAGAGATGGCTCATTTGGAAATTCAGAACCACCGAGCCATGTGCTTTCTGTGTAAGACCATGGCACACAGCTAAAATTTTCCTTGTAGACAGTCACATTCCACACGCATTATCTCCAAAGCACTTTAACTTTCTCTTTATATACTTCACACTCAGGGACTAGCTATGAAACTATATCTAATTTTAAATCAGTTGAGTGTTACCTGGAAATTTCTTTCCTGACATAGTCTGACAAATCCAGAGAAATTCAAATGTTCACCACTGCAGAAGACACGGAAAGGATGAAGTCTCTTCTGAGGTACACAGAGGCACAACGGCAACTTGCTGCAGCAACTTACAAGCATCTATAAAGATGACATTAACCCTAGCAATAATACTGTAAAACTACTACCAGAGCTTAAGAAAGCAAAAGAACATCACCTTTACCCATGAACAAGGTATTAAAATGACATTCATAATTTCAAAGCAAGATAGACATTTGAAGAACAAAGTGACCCTAAATGCAAGAGCTTTGCACCACAGCCACCCTGGCATGGTCAGCCCTGGGCAGTAACCAGGCACATGGAGCTGTCCTCCTGCTGCCTGCAGACGAGCAGACAGCATGACAAAGTCTGCAACCACAGTGAGAGATGAGACCTCTGCAAAAACATGCAGGAGCTGTACGATGGGACCAGCACTTACTGACTTGTGAATGACCCCAGCATTTTCTCAGTGAGGGAACAGCACAGGTGATAAAGAGCAGAAGCATCATGAACCAGTTGAATTTGGAGATTCTTTTCCAGATATGTAGACTTTTAAGGCAGTCACTAGCTCAAATCCCACTAATAGCACATCAGCTGTGTGTAGCAGCTCTTGTAGGTACCAGTGAAATACCCAATATTGATGTTCTCAAAATAAAACACACTTTGCCATCCTCTTGTGGAGCCCTGGGCTTTAAGGATGTTATGATGAAATACACATTTGTGTATGTATGCACAGGAGGCATTTTTTACACATCTGACATTGGAGATCTCTTATACTCTATTTACCTTGGAAACAAAAAATAGGAAAGCTTAAGTAAAGCCCATCCTGGGCAACACTAATTTGGAAGCTGAGTACAGACAGTTTAAACTGCAGTAGCAAAGCTTCATGATGGAAGTCCACAAGGAAATGGGAGATATGCAAACACTGCAGTGTGTGCACTGTTGCGGAAGATGAGAATTGCACAGCCTTAAGGTGCACATGAAATTTGTCCTAGACTGCAGAAGGGCCCTTTTATTAACTTGCACAGAAAAACGTTTAATAATGTTTTAAATTTTCTTACAAACATTTCAGACTCAGTATGCAAGGCCAAGTCAAACATTAAGGGTGAATAAAGCGTAGGCAACTGTGATTAAAGTACAGTAAGCCAGAAAGATGCAGTAATCACTGAAGAAAACTGGTCCCAAATTTTTCTTTAATCATTAGACCAAAAACTGTGTCTGTGAAGGTTTTTAGTCCAATTTGTATAATAATGTGCATTCAGTAATGGAGCACATTCACTAAGGGCAAATCCCACCTGACCACTTTAGTGGCCCTCTATGACAGGGCTACGGAACTGATGGACAGGGGTAGAGCAGCTGACATCATATACCTGGATTTGTGCAAAGCGTTCGATACTGTCCCACACGACATCCTTGTCTCTAAATTGCAGAGATTTGATAGGTGATAGGTGGACCACTCAGTGGATAAAGAACTGGCTGGACGGCTGCATGCAAAGAATAGTAGTCAATGGCTCAATGTCTGGCTGGAGACCAGTAACAAGTGGTGTCCTTCAGAGATTGATGTTGGGACCAGTCTTGTTCAACATCTTTGTCAGTGACATGGACAGTGGGATTGAGTGCACCCTCAGCAAGTTTGCTGATGATACCAAGCTGTGTGGTTCGGGTGATACACTGGAGGGAAGGAATGCCATCCAGAGGGACCTTGACATGCTTGTAAGGTGGACTGATGCCAACCTTATGAAGTTGAACTATACCAAGTGCAAGGTCCTACACCTGGGTCAGAGCAATCCCAGGCACAGCTTCAGGTTGGGCAGAGAAGAGATTCAGAGCAGCCCTGTGGAGAAGGACTTGGGGGTGTTTGTCAATGAGAAAATGAACATGAGCCAGCTTCAGTGTGTGCTCGCAGCCCAGAAAGCCAACCGTATCCTGGGCTGCGCCAAAAGAAGCGTGATCAGCAGGTTGAAGGAGGTGATCCTGCCCCTCTGCTCTGCCCTGAAGAACTTTTATTGAATTTCTAGTGATGAAAACACAGAATTTATTATTAGATTGACATTTTAGAAAAGATAGCAAATGAACCATTGCCACTAAGGGGCAGAGCCAAAACCCAGAGCTACAGCAATTCAAATTTCTGTTAGTTCTAGTTGGTAGAGTTTTCATTTTACGTAAGTGAAATAATACCCAACTTATATATTCCCTGCTGAATCGCTCAGTAGCGAAACCAAATCAGAGACATTCAAAAATACCAGACAGAGGTGAAGCTGCTTCTCTCATCTTTCTCAAAGCGATTCAGATTTTTAAAGGTCATTCTCCAACTACATATCCAGCTGCCACTTAACACATTTAGCTATAAATAACTGTGGGAATCTTTGCCATCAATAAATGTAATGTGTTTCTATGTGCCACAGTTATTCTTTTTTCAGATATGCCTCATCATGACCTCTCTTTTGCAGATATTTTGCTCTGGACTTAAAAACAATACATCCTAAAAATAAAGGAAAGCTTAGTGTCTGAAATTTCTTACTTTCTATGGAAGGTTTTTGTGACAGAATATTAAAATTAAAGGTCAAAAATAATAAAAACCCAATAAAAATAAAACAGACCTCTTCACAAGACCAGTTTTACATTATACAAGAAAATAAATTAAGAGTCTGAAGCACTGAAAAAAAAAAAACCAAACCCCAAAATATTCAATTTCTTTAAATCTTGTTTACAGTCAGTAATCATTTGGCTAAGAAATAATTTAGAGTCCAATGATAAATTCACTAACTTTCTTCTAGAATTAACATGTATAATAGTTTAAAACCAAATTCATATAGAAAAACATATAATTTCTCAACAACCGAGGCGGTTCTTTTATTATTTTCACTTTTTAACTTTTCTGTGGTAGAACAAATAATGTTCTATAATAATTTTTTTTATTGGTATTTCATTTGGAAAAGTAGATCTGTTTTCTTTTTACTATTGTTTCCTTTAAAATAGGGATTGTCCTATTTTAATTTCAAATCTATCTTTATTTTTATTTTCTTCACAGTTTACTCCTATTCCATTTTTCACTGCTATACCTGAGAGATAAATCATGAGACTAAATCTATGAAAAACACTGCTCTTTTAAGTGACAGTAGGGAAATTTTTGTTATCTCTGCATTTTTACAGGATTACCATAAACTTCATTTTGTAACTCTATTTTCAAAATTTTTCTTTATATTGCCATCTCTTGTTGACTGCTAAATCCAAATTAGCATGAACAAAGTCTGTCTTTTATTTCTTTTCCGAGCTGCACAGAGGTGTGCAGCTGTACAAACTTCAAGTACGTTTCTTACAGGAGCTACAATTGTGGTGCTACTGCTATAAGCAGAGCAGAGACTGGGCAGGAAGAAAGTCAAGTAGTATCATCCTATGCCTTCAGTACCACATTTGCTTAACACTGCACAGAAGGTAGGAACATATCCCATTTTAATCAAAATATCTAGACTATAATACACCATGCTGCATGAAGATTTATATTTCTCAGATTTGGCAGAATCACTATTTCAGAATCACGTATCTAAAGAATGTCAATGCTACACTCTTTGTATTTATATTTTGAAATTACCTGACGCTTTCTGAAAGCACTTCTCATTATGGAATATACGTCAAAAAGTGAAACTATCTGCTTTTGAAAACAAGTACATGTCTATTTTATGATTCTATGTGACAAAACAAAATCACTCTTAATTTTCTCCATTTAGTCTTTCTGGCATTATTCCCCAGCTCATTTCTTCCTTCTCACATTCTCCCACTTTAAGCTTTTATAACTTCAGTTTTCAAGTCCATGTACTCTCTGGCTAGTTAGCCACCCACTTCTTCACCTTTTACCTCCTTATTTGTTTATAAATCTGGAAAATGGCCTCCCATACACCAAAACAACAGACAGTCCTAGCACTTTCTTTAGCAAGGTATTTTCACGGCTTACTTTTTGTTGTGTTTTTTCTTTGGAGGAGAAGGTAAAGGACCAGACAAAGACTAAATCAGCAGAGGAGATGGCAAGAAAAGGAGTCAGGAGACATCAGTAGAGTGGAAATCAAGAAATAAGATTTGACAATTGCAGTCGAAATTTCTATTAGAATAGGCCACAATCCAGTTTTGAGTTAAATTTGCAGTCCCATAACATTTAAAAAATCCTAATCCTAGGCTACAGTTCCTGCTGGTCTGGATTCTGAAATTTCTGAATAACCTTAAGTCACAGATCAAAATACGTCTTAAGCAGCCTTTAATATACAGATTAAATTTAAGGCAATGTTCTTCACAATGAGAGTGGCTCAGTGGTAGGACACAATTCCTTTAGAGGCTGTGGAATCAATGGTTCTGGAAATATTCCTATTTCAACTGGAGAAGGCTCCAAACAAGCTGACCCAGATTTGGGTATGGCTTTGCTTTGAACAGTGGGTAGAACCATATGACTTCTGAAGCCATCCGCCACTCTAAATTATAATTCATTTACAATTAAGAGACGGTTAGGGAAGTTAGCATGTCTTTATTCTTACCTGCTTCTGCTTGGAGACAGTGCAAAAAAGGTTGAATGAATGTTGCAAGGTTGTGGATTTTAAGCATCCAGCTTCTAAAATGGACTGAGGACTACTTTTACTTCATCTGCCAAGAGGCAGGACAATATGTAACATGAGACATTGGAGCATGGAACTGTCTTCATTCCTAGAACAGCAGTAAATCCAAACCAGAACTCCCAAATTATTATTTTTATCACAGATTATTTTAGCCCCTGAGGAGTAATGGGGATCTGTCAGCCTTTCTTTTTGAGACTGAACACACAAACTCTGAAGAGTCTAAACCAAGCTAAAAGTAACATCTTTATGTGGTCAATTTCATGAGGACCTAGTTTCATAACAGATAAAGACCAAGTCAACAATTGCATGAACAGCTGAAGCTCTCTGAACTATAGCTGTACTAGTTTGAGCACTTAGTTGTCGAAGGCGGCCTATGGAGAATGGTAAGATCAATTGTTTTTATTTGCTTACTTAAAAGTGCATATAGAACTGTCAATTATAAAAAAGTATCTTCTTTTCCAGAGGGTTTTGCCATTACTCTTGTAAAGTTTCATTTGTAGAAGCCTATACTAAAACATTCCTTGAGAAAAAATGGTGAATCAAAGTATGCCAACTCTGAAATGTCACCTTAGAAATTACGTTATTGAGATACCTTTTGTGATTATGGTTTAAATTAGAGGGTGCAGTTGACTGAAATGAGCCAATTAAATTTATAAATGTAGACTGCAGAAAAGAAAAAACATATTTCAGGTCCAAAATGGTTTTTATTCTACTTTAATTAGGAGAACATGTAAAGCAAATGTGGGGAAAATGGCTTCTAATTTACCTTAAAATGTAAAACCAGTAGTTTATAAGATCAGTCTTTAAAACAAAAAAAATGGACAATTAAGAATATTGATAATTATTCAATACAAGTTCACTATAGGATATGTTTCTATATGTATCACGCAAATTCTCTGAAATTAGGCTCAAAAAGATGTGTTCATTTTCAACCTCTTGAGCAGCAGAAAAAAAGATTAAATTAAGGGCAATGCACATGACATGGGTGGGAATTACCGGAGTTACAACTTTACAGTTTAATATTGATCTTCCAGGCAAATACTAATCCTCATAGAAAAAAACAGTCTGGTGGATTATATCTCAGCAAGTATCAAAAATCTTGAAAAGAAATATTAAATCCTTTTAAATACTAGTAGATTGTATTGTTTATGGGATGATTGCCTGCTTCACTGACATAAGAGTCTTTGAAAGGAGAGAATATGAGAAGTCTGAGATAACAAATCAGGCTGTACATGCAGAATATACGTAAGATTCATATACTCTGACAGGAAAAAGGACACGTTTTATATATATTAATTTGTGAATTAGATCCAGTCCTTGCCACCACTGTTGTAATCAATCCAACCTCCATCAACATATCTGTGACTAGAAGGGGAACTATGTACACTAAAGGATATATAGTAGATGCTGGATAGAAACAGCAGATTATGTTCTAGAAACAACACTGAGATAGACAATGTCATATTTTCAATTTCTTTCCTATTTCACAATATCCTGTATAGAGGGATATTATCAAACTGGGCTTAATTCCGTTAAGTATTATGGGAATGGGAACTGCACTCTGCTTTGTGGAGACAGTGTTCTCACAGGAGAATGGATATTTGGTACATGAGCTCTGAATAACTCTGAAAGATACAGCAAGGCCATGAGAGGCCTGAGGAAGCTTAAGCAAGCAAGATAAGAAGAATATGGAATTCACAGAGTTATGAGAACTGTGGACTGTTGGCAAGCTTTCAAGGTCAAGTTCTCACACCTGTGCTTAACCACTTATACGTTAGTCACTAAGGGTCTTCAAGACAAGTATCCAATCATGATATGCCAAATCACTGTAGGTGTGTGTAAGCAATAGTATATAAGGAGTTAATGCTTTGCAATAAATGGCTTTTTGTCTGATCACATTGGTCTCTGACTGAGCCCATTCTGCGGCACTGCTTGAGCCAAATTCTTTGACAGTGAATGTTTTTTTAGTAGCAGACAGTTTATTTTATTTCACTGCAAACGCCATCACAAATACAAAAAGGGAACTCCACAAAGATATCCTACTTTTGTGAAGAAAATTCTTTGCTGAATTCATAAAGAAAAATAAAGCAATTCCTTTCCTTATCCATTGTATGAATTTACTCCTGGCTATTTTCAGCCAAGTTGTAATTATCTTTTGGTTTTTTTAGTCAAACTGTTTTGCCTTAAATATTCTATAGTAAAAATGTTTTTAAAAGATGCAAAAATAATGAAGCCCACTGTTGATTGTTAAGCAAAATTTAACAGCATCTTCCATTTAATTTTTTAATTTCATGGGTTTTTTTCAGAATTTTTCTGTCAGACTTTGCGTTCAGTTGTCATCACTGAAAGCTTCTGAAGAACAATAGGAAAGTTTCTTTAAGCACCTTGTTAGCGTAAGATGAAACCAGAGTTTTGATGTTTATTCAAGAAAAAACAAAACAAACTGTGCTTCAGAATTTGTAGGCTAAACAATCTTAGTCAACATAACCTATCATATGAAAGATCCCTATATGCACAAGAGAGAAAACCATCTCAATGGCTTTGACAGAGGTTCTCTGCCCTCTGCCTATGGAAGACTAATTGCTACAGTGCAAGCACAAGAGGACAGAGCTACAACTTCAGTATGGGTGCAGTGATCTGCAAAGTAACACTATAAACAGCTTTTTGATGGAGCTCTTATGACCCTGATGCAGCAGCTATTGAGACCTCATCGTACTGAGGGTGCATCAGGAGCTGGGTGAGGCTACAGGCAAGGAAAGAGAGTGCTAGTCACTTCCATGTATGTACCACCTAGCACAGGTGGTGCATAGTATCAAATACAAACAGATTTCCCAAAATAATAAAATCTATGGCATAAAAATGAATTGAGGAATGGCAGTTACCCTGAATTGCCACAGTCAAACCATGCTACTTCGAATGACATCCTTGTCTCTAAATTGGAGTGTCATCAATTTGATAGGTGGACCACTCGGTGGATAAAGAACTGGCTGGATGGTTACACTCAAAGAGTTGTGGTCAATGGTTCAATGCCTGGCTGGAGATCAGTAATGAGTGGTGTCCCTCAGGGATTGGTGTTGGGACCAGTCTTGTTTAATATCTTTGCATCCATGGTAATATCTTTGTCCATGGACAATGGAATTGAGTGTGCCCTCAGCAAGTTTGCCAATGACACCAAGCTGTGTGGTTCTGTTGATACGCTAGAGGGAAGGAATGCCATTCAGAGGGACCTTGACACACTTGTGAGGTGGGCTGATGCCAACCTCATGAAGTTTAACCATGCCAAGTGCAAGGTCCTACACCTGGGTTGGAGCAATCCCAGGCACAGTTACAGGTTGGGCAAAAAGGAAATTCATGGTAGTCCAGCGGAGAAGGACTTGGGGGTGTTAGTCAATGAGAAAATGAACATGAGCCGGCTTCAGTGTGCACTCACAGCCCAGAAAGCCAATCGTATCGTGGGCTGCATCAAAAGGAGCGTGACCAGCAGGTGGAAGGAGGTGATCCTGCCCCTCTATTCTGCTCCCGTGAGACCTCACTTGGAGTATTGTGTGCAGTTCTGGTGTCCTCAACATAAAAAGGACATGGAACTGTTGGAAGAAGTCCAGAGGAGGGCCACGAGGATGATCAGGGGACTGGAGCACCTCCCATATGAAGACAGGCTGAGAAAGTTGGGGCTGTTCAGCCTGGAGAAGAGAAGGCTGCGTGGAGGCCTCATAGCAGCCTTCCAGTGTCTGAAGGGGGCCTACGGGGATGCTGGGGAGGGACTATTCATTAGGGACTGTAGTGATAGGGCAAGGGGTAACAGGTTGAAACCTAAACAGCAGAGTTTTAGACTGGATATAAGGCAGAAATTCTTTACTGTAAGGGTGGTGAGGTACTGGAATGGGTTGGCCAGGGAGGTAGTGAATGCTCCATCCCTGGCTGTGTTCAAGACCAGGTTGGATGAAGCCTTGGGTGATATGGTTTAGTGTGAGGTGTCCCTGCCCATGGCAGGAGGTTGGAACTAGATGATCTTGAGGTCCTTTCCAATCCTAACTATTCTATGATTCTATTCTAAACTAGGAGCCGTGCCCTTTCTTCAGTGAGCTGAGTCACCTTTACTGGTTTGGTTCAAAACCATTGCCCCAAACTGTTCTATGAATCTATGTTTCTTCTTGATACAGAAAGAGATACAAATAGGAATAAGAATCACAATGGATACATGAGACAAGATAGCCACTATTCTGACATCACGTTGATTCCTTCAGAATGGAATCTTTAATGATATAGGTGTATAAGCTATAATAAACTATTTTAATGAAAGATTACCTGGTACAACATAGGTTTCAATTTGTACAAGTCCTGCTGTCATAGAATTATGCCATTATTTGCAGTAGAAATTGTTTACTTTTGAAATGCTCAGCATGAAATATTTCAGATTCATGGCTAGATAATATTTTGGGAAAACATTTGCTGTATTTCCTGCAATATTTTCCAGTTTTGTTGGCAGTTTTTTATTTTAGTAATTTATGATGATCACAGAATCACAAAATCTCAAGGGTTGGAAGGGACCTCGAAAGATCATCTAGTCCAACCCCCCTGCAAGAGCAGGGTAACCTAGAGTACATCACACAGGAACTTGTCCAGGCGGGCCTTGATTATCTCCAACGTAGGAGACTCCACAACCCCCCTGGGCAACCTGTTCCAGTGCTCTGTCACTCTCACAGTAAAGAAGTTCTTCCTGATGTTAACGTGGAACCTCCTATGCTCCAGTTTACACCCATTGCCCCTTGTCCTACCACTGGATATCACTGAAAAAAAACCTAGCTCCATCATCCTGACACCCACCCTTTACATATTTGTAAACACTGATGAGGTCACCCCTCAGTCTCTTCCAAGCTAAAGAGTCCCAGCTCCTTCAGCCTCTCCTCATAAGGGAGGTGTTCCACTCCCTTCATCATCTTTGTGGCTCTGCACTGGACTCTTTCAAGCAATTCCCTGTCTTTCTTGAACTGGGGGGCCCAGAACTGGATGCAATATTCCAGATATGGCCTCACCAAGGCAGAGTAGAGGGGGAGGAGAACCTCTCTTGCCCTACTAACCACACCCTTTCTAATGCATCCTAGGATGCCGTTTGCCTTCTTGGCCACAAGGGCACATTGCTGGCTCATGGTCATCCTCCTATCCACCAGGACCCCCACGTCCCTTTCCCCTTCACTCCTTTCCAGCAGGTCAACCCCCAACCTGTACTGGTACATGGGGTTATTCTTCCCCAGATGCAAGACTCTACACTTGTTCTTGTTGAATTTCATCAAGTTTCTCCCCGCCCAACTCTCCAGCCTGTCCAGGTCTCACTGAACGGCAACACAGCCTTCTGGTGTGTCAGCCCCTCCTCCCAGTTTAGTGTCATCAGTGAACTTGCTGAGGGAACACTCAGTTCCCTCATCCAGGTCGTTGATGAAAATATGAAACAGCACTGGTCCCAGCACCGACCCCTGAGGGACTCCACTAGTCACAGACCTCCAGCTAGATTCTGCGCCATTGACCACAACTCTCTGCCTTCTTCCTTTTAAGCAGTTCTTGATCCACCTCACTACCTGATCGTCAAGCCCACACTTCCTTAGCTTATCTATGAGAATGCTGTGGGAAACAGTATCAAATGCCTTACTGAAATAATGAAAAACCACGTCTACCAGTCTACCATCATCCCTCCACCTAGTCACTTCCTCATAGAAGGCTATAAGGTTGGTCAAGCATTACTTCCCCCTCAGAAAACCATGTTGGCTGTTCTTAATGACCCCCTTATCCTTGATATGCCTAGAGATGGCATCAAGAATAGGTTGTTCCATCACCTTTCCAGGGACGGAGGTAAGGCTGCCCGGTCTATAATTACCCGGTTCCTCCTTCTTGCCCTTCTTATAGACTGGTGTGACATTTGCCATCCTCCAGTCCTCAGGCACCTCTCCTGTTTCCCACAACTTACCAAGGATGATGGAGAGTGGCCTAGCAATGACCTCCACCAGCTCCCTCAGCATCCGTGGGTGCATTCCATCCGGACCCATCCATTTATAGATGTGCAAATTGCATAGCTGATCCCTAACCCAATCCTCATCTACCAAAGCAAACTCCTCCTTTGTCCTGACTCCTTCTGGGGCTATAGGAATCTGGGGCCCCCGGGGAGAGTCTACAGGAGTAAAGACAGAGGCAAAGAAAGCATTCAGCACCTCTGCCTTCTTTATATCCTCTGTCTCCAGGGTACCCACCTCATTCAACAGTGGGCCTATATTGCCTCTTGTGTTAGTTTTATTTGCTATGTATTTGAAGAAGCCCTTTCTATTGTCCTTAACCCGACTAGCAAGATTAATTTCCAAGGAGGCCTTAGCTGTCCTAATTGCCTCCCTACATCCTCTAACAACTGTCCTATATTCCTCCCAAGTGGCCAGCCCCTCTTTCCATAATCCATAGATTCTCCTTTTCCACTTGAGTTTGCCCAGCAGCACCTTGTTTAACCACGCTGGTCTCCTAGATCCCTTACTTGATTTCCTACCCATTGGGACGCTCTGATCCTGAGCTTGGAAGAAGTGGTCCTTGAATGCTGACCAACTATGATGAGCCCCTTTACCACCTAGTACCCTTTCCCATGGGACTTCCCTTAGCAGTTGATTGAACAGGCCAAAGTTGGCCCTTCAGAAATCCAGAACTGTGGCCTTGCTAGATATTCTATTCCTCCCACACAGGATCCTAAACTCCACCATCTCATGGTCACTGCAGCCAAGGCTGCCATTGACCATCACCACTTCAACCAAACCCTCTTTGTTGGTGAGTACTAAATCTAGCAGCGCTCCTCTCCTAGTTGGTTTGTCCACCATTTGCATTAAGAAGTTATCACCAATGCTAGGAGGAACCTTCTAGACTGTGAATGATTGGCTGTGTGAGTCTTCCAGCAAATATTGGGGTAGTTAAAATCCCCCATGAAGACCAAGGCATGTAGTCGCGAGGCTACTTCCAGTTGCCTGTAGAAAGCCTCATCAACTCCTTCATCCTGATCAGGAGGTCTATAATAGACCTCCATAACTGCATCACCCGTACCAGTCTGTCCCTTAATTTGTACCCACAGACATTCCACTTTCTCCTCATCTGCACCCAGACAGAACTCAATACATTCTAGTCACTCTCTCACATAAAGAGCAACTCCACCACCTTGCTTTGCTGATCTATCTTTCCTAAAAAGGACATAGCCATCCATGAGCACATTCCAGTCATGTGAGCTGTCCCACCATGTCTCTGTAATTGCCACCAGATCGTAACCTTTAGACTGCACACAGACTTCTAACCCCTCCTGTTTATTCCCCATGCTGCGTGCATTGGTGTACAGGCATTTCAGGGAGCAAGCAGAGCACACTGATGGCACCCTCGGGAGGCAGGATGCAGGAGGCAGGAGGCCTTCTGGTCTTCATTAATACTAGAACAATGCCCCACTAGTTCAAACCCAGCTACAACCCCCTCACATTTTGAATCTAACCTGAAGCTCTGTGACTTAGCTCTGCAAACTCTTGCCCTAGTATCCTTTTTCTCCTGTGGGACAGGGTCTAAAATATCCTTTCCCACAAATGAAACAGTAGATTGATAGTCCTCCCTAGTCCACCATCTTTCAAGCCCTAGCATGTTTCTCTTGGGCTTGTCCCTAACAGGCCCAGTTAAATCCCCTCCCCCCTTCATATCTAGTTTAAAGCCCTGTCAATAAGCCCTGCTAACCCCTGCCCCAAAACCGTTTTCCCCCTCTGGGACTAGTGTATCGCACCTGCCACCAGCAAACCAGGTGTCTCATACAGCAGCCCATGATTGAAAAACCCAAACCCCTGCCTTTGGCACCAGTCACGTAGCCATATATTAAGCTGCAGACTCTTCCTATTTATCTCTTCACTCTTGCTTGTAACAGGTATGGAGGCAAACACCACTTGTGCTCCAGACCCTTTAACCAGCCTTCCCAGGGCTCTGAAGTCTCTCTTCATTGCCCTTGCCCTCCTTGTAATAATTTCATCACTGCCAACCTGAAAAACCAGCAGCGATATTAGAGATTTAATATTTCTACCTTTTCTCCTCCAGTTGATTCATCTATGAAGATCTAGTTCTGCTGCTACATTTTACACATGAAGTGGAATGCATTTAATTCTAAAAAAGTACAAAACATCCACAGGAGTTCCAGTGGAACATGCTCAGAAAATCAAAAACCAGAACAGTATTAACAGATCAAAATTCAGTTTAGGCAATCAGATAAATGGAAACTGCAATTATAACACTCTCTTTCAATACTGGCTCCAATTAAAAAGAAAAACAATTTATTGGCTTAACTTTTGTATCCCTGCATCACTGGTATTGACTTGATACGTTAACCTACCTAATATCTGTATCAAGGGTAAGTTTGTAGGATAAGAACATTTGAGAAGCAATTTTGTTTAAAAGAAAAAAAAGGAGAAAATAAACTATTTAGTAATATTCAAAATATTTAAGTCATATCAATAATAAAAATCTCACCAGGGACTGCAGAATCCTGAAAATTTTATTTTTTTCCCCAGAAATTTGCACATTAGGAATTATTAGCAGAAATTACTGAATATTCACTTACAAACAAATTGAAATTTAATGTGAAGTGGAATTAATTTGCTACAATATTTACTAAGTACTTTTTAAAGTCTATATTAAGCAAAAGTTTACAAAGTAAATATTTACAACAAGAATACTTAGATATTGCTGTACTTCTCATCCACAGTTCTTAAAGTGTTTGAAAAAATGCTTTCTAACAGCTCCAATTTATCAAGCAACTTGCTAGAACCAAAACCTTGAGTTTAATTCTCTTGAGTCTACATAATGCCTACACAGGTAAGCTATCACACATTTGATATATACTATATTGTTTATTATTGATCCACAAAATTGAATCTAGTTATTTTACCAGGGAGCCAATATTATTGTTATTAATTACAGAGAACACATAGTGCTAGACAAGCCAAGGGGAGGAGGACACCGACTGCTTTTCCTTCCACACTCTCATCTTCTCTGGTGCTGCATTTTAAACACCAGCTCCTCTGTTGTTTTTCTTTTTCAAATATTTCCAAAAATAATTTCTTTAGCATGAGAAAACTGTGCTTGAATCCTAATAAAATCATAAGGTCACCCTAATTGGCTTTCACACAGAAAAAGGACATTTTACTTCATTTTCAGGTGGAACATCTGCAATGATTAACACCATTTCTTCCCATGACATAGCCACAGAATAAGCTTCCAAAGCACAATCCTTGTGCTTTTCTTTCTTATTTTTCATTAATGCTGTAAGGTTTTTAAAAGCATAAATCTAATTATGAACGTACTGTGAAGACACTTCTCACATCAGAAATGAACAGATTACACATAAATGACAAAGATTTATCACACAATTAGTTACCATTAGAGGTTAAAGCACAGACCAAGAAGATCAATTATCTGTTCTGAATGGTCTACATCTTTCTCTGCCTGAACTCCAGCATTTCCTAGGTCTGCATCAGGTAGCAGGGCAGAGTACCATGATCAAGTTAAAATGCCCTGCTAAGAATCTGTACCGAAGGAACTACACCATGCAGAAACAATCAAAATGCTTGCACACCCAGTCTGCAAGGGTGTATGGCCAGACTGGAGCAAGAACTTGCCAGTTCAATGCCTATCTGCACCTAGGTGAGAATGCATGTGTCTACAGACAGGACTGTGATGGTATTGCCCCTGGTATCTTTATAACAATAATCTCTCCTTGCAGGTCTTTCTTCTCCTCTCTCTTATCCACTTAACCTCTGGATCAACGATTGCTTTTTGTGACTTAAAGACATGCATTATACAATGTGTCTGGACCTCAAGTATATGAAAGCAAAGGAGCTAGGGTTTCCATTACACCTCCCTGCTCACTTCCTCAGGGATGACTTATAGTGCTTGCATCTCCTCTCTGCCATTACAGTCAGAGTTTTTCCTCCAGGATAGTCTTACTGGGTGTCTTCAGGGTCACAGCTGTGTTGAATGAACTAGAATTCAGCCTCAAGGGACAGAAATGCCTTTTCTAAATA
The DNA here is from genome assembly GCF_012275295.1 of Melopsittacus undulatus. NCBI lineage: Eukaryota > Metazoa > Chordata > Aves > Psittaciformes > Psittaculidae > Melopsittacus > Melopsittacus undulatus. The sequence continues at coordinate 26,042,112 of NC_047529.1, read as the reverse complement.
GTCTCCAGTATGGGGGGATTTCCATGGCCAGACATAATGGCACTAGTTTGACAATACAGAATTTCTGTAGTATCAAAGAAAAGGACTATTTCTACTAAATATTAACAAATGTACTTCTGGAAGTTATGGTGGTAATAGTCTTTTTCTGTGTCTTAGCTCACATCACAAAGTAAACCTTATATTCTGAACCCCTCTCAGTTATAAAACGGAATAACAGCCTGATTTCAGTGAGCAGTGAAATCTCTAAATGAAAACAAGTATGTAAATAAATTGCATGAGTACAGGTAATATAACCTGAAAGCATCATAGCTTTTATATCAGCTGATAAAATAGTAGGAAATAGACAAAATTATTTAAAAAGTAGCTTTGAAAACTGTCCATATAAATTAAGATAGGAGAGATACTGTGCTTGAACAATGAACACCTTCTACATGACTTTACATGTGAGTAACAGTACCTGGCAATGAAGAATGATGTTTTACATCTACACACAGAAAGGCACTGAGTTTAAGATGGCATTAAATTAGATTTAGCATCTAGAGGAAAGAAGTTTGGAGATCAGCTCATCTGACAAGATGTTACCGGTTACTCCTTGCATTTATTGCAGAAACTTGCATCTCATTTTCACACTAAAAGTTTGTCATCTATGAGAGGAAAGACCAAAAAAAACATTAAAAGGCTAAAGAAATCACCTTTTTCTAAATATTTGTTCAAGTGGTTTATTATATCGACTGCTAAAACCTAAATGTGTGTCTAAGGCAAACCCTTTGAAGTACTGCTATTTCTAAACTTCTCTGCATAAATGAAACCTCTTCAGCACTCCGTTTTCTACTTTCCCCAAAACCAAATCACCTCGTATTCTTCTTTTACAGAGGCTTCAGCTGAGTAAGCCCCTCACCATATGACATTTTTTTTTATAGTTATGACCAGTTCTACATTCTCATAAATTTTTGTTGCATTTGTGAAGGCTTAAGTGACAAATTTCAAACTTAAGCAGAGGAGATTTAGGTTAGATTTAAAGAATAAATTCTTTCCTATGAGAGTGGAAAGGCACTGGAAGAGGTTGTCCAATCAAGTTGTGAATGCTCCATCCCTGGCAGTGTTCAAGGGCAGGTTCGACAGGGCCCTGAACAACCTGGTCTATTGGGAGGTGTCCCTGCCTGTTGCAGGGGGTTTGAACCAAATTATCTCAAGGTCCTTTCAAACTCTAACCATCCTATGATTCTATGATTCCATGATTCCATTAACTCGGCAATCCTAGATGAAAATTACCATTTTATCCTACTCACTACTATGCTTATACAGCACCTAGGGGTCAAGTTAGCCTTTCTATGACAGTACATTGCACTGCAAGGTCCTGCCAATATGCTTCTCTGCTTCCTAAGAACATCATCTTTTAGCACAACCTCACAGGTGAGATTAAGCTCCAGGTTAAGACAGTCATTGCTCTCTACATGGAGATTTACATATACAAGCTAGATTCACGATTCAGTTTAAGATTAAGATATTCATGTTTACATGCCAGCACACAGATGTGCACAACAGCACCACAGAGATGATTCAGCCAGTATCACATTTACTGAGATAATGTAATTCAGATTCTCAAAAGACTTTGAAAATTTAGAACAATATTTTCAGATGCTTTTCTCTGGGCATTGAATTGCAGCACTGGACTCACCTGAAAAATCCCTCATATCAGACAAGGGATGATAAGATGGCTTGCCTTTAAAACTCCTTCTAGAGGTATTATCCAAAGTAGTCTGTGGTAAAACATTTTTCATGGTCTAGAAAGAAGAAGGCCTTGATTCCACAAGGTGAATCCACCAGCAAGAGAATTGTCACCACTTCACTGTTGAAAGCAGATCACAGAGAAGCTCTGTTTTTGAATCAAACCTTTAATTTCAACTGTTGCTCCTAAAAGTGCCTGAGGAAAACTGGAAACACTTCATCTAGAGAAAAGTTAAGACATTTTATGTGACAAAATATTATTAGAAACTTAAAAAATTGAAGACTTCTAAATATATTTCAGGTTATAACTTATATCCATAGCAAATATATATTCTAAGTATGTAGAAGAAAACACTGCTGCCTTACTTGACTTTATTGCATGTAACCAACTCCTTAGCCCTGGAAACAGGAAGTTAAAGCCAAGTGATTTTTTGTTCAACTTATTCGCAGAAGGCTGAGTTTGTCTAACACTTTTTCTCCTTTCATGCTGCTATTTTAAGACACTTGTGGCTGTCCCAGATAGTTTCTGGCTGACAGAATTAGTGCCCTCAAGGGAAGATGAGCAATTCCAGTTTTACAGCCGTTTTTGACTGAAGCACCAGACCAGGGTAGTGCTCTTTTTTTCCCCCACAAACAAGACTTTTAGTTTTAAATCATTCACATATCCACTGTCTTGACTCCGGGATTCTCTTTTCTCCTCCTCCTTTGATTTGTGAAAAAGAATGGATCACCAAGAGGATCCCCTATATATTCCTCTTAATGATCCCTGAAGTCATATAACTAGTTCCAGCATAAGATTTCTTTCTTACTACAGAGATGACATTACATAGGTTCCTTGCACAATTTCATTTGCACTATACTTAGGACAAATGTTCAATGTAACAGTAAATCAGACTTTTGCTGCATGCTTTTCCACTGCGTTCTGTTTATAGGGAATAGACTTTCTTTTCGTGCTCATCCAAAAGAATGTTTATTTAGATACATCTGTGCCTGGTCCCTCTTACAGAAGTATCGGAGGGGTTTTTTAGGCAGTCTCAACAGTAGTTTGGGATGGTGTCAGAGGTCTGAGGGTGTTATTATGCATATATTGTGAGTTAAAAATATAAACAGTGCAAAATTTGTTATATACCATTTCTGGTAAAGTATAGCTAATCTTTTATTGAAAAACAATGTGCTTAGTAGCAATTAAATCCATTTTAAGTCTTGAGGCCCAGATTAAGTCACTGGATCTTATAAAATGTTAAATGGGCCCATTCCCGCCCTGAGTGTGTTGACGTGTTGTCTCACCCTGCTCCTTCTGATTTCTTTTATCAGCTGAGTTCACTGGGTGCTAATGCTGGTAAATAAAAAAAGAGTAAACGGTGCATGTGCAGTGCACATCTCCAATTACATTTTTTTTCCTCCTGCAAAAGTATCTTTGGGATTGATTTCCTTTCCCTGTCTATCTTGCCGACCTTGAATTATTTCCTCATGGGATACACACCAGCAGATGACATATTTGTAGATAAAGCCAGTGTGATGGACCTCCAGGGTCCGCTGGGACCTCCCACCACAGCCACACTAACACAATTAATAAGAACTCCCTGCAAGCTTGTCTTATGTGGCAGAACTAAAAGGCAGCTTTTGGGCAGCACAGCCTCATTTGCATGTAATTTATACTTCATTTTAAAAAAATCTAATTCTCTTAAACCTTTCTGAACTGGTAAATCTAAACTGCTGACAGCAAAAGTAATTGCCATGTGTAGATTAAACCCAACTGTTTGTAACACTCAACTCCATGTCGCAGCTCCATTTTCCACAAAGTAAGCATTCCTGCAGATCTGCATTTTGGTGCACAGATGGTCTCTCAAAAAAAAAAACCACACCAAAACCTACTTATTGTTATACATAACCTACTTATTATTATATGTTTCTGCTGCCAAGACATACAGAATGTTTATAAGCCACTATGGAAAGGTGAGACTGAAGTATGACTGTTTCTCAGATAATAAAATAATCTTTTATTTCATCTTCTCTTTCACAAGGGCAGTTGTTACCCCAAATCTCACTATGTGTTCGATGTACAGTAAAAAGGTACGTTCTCTCCAGAAGCATCAGCACTTCTGACTAGTATGTTAAATTAAATGTTTTTCACAACCATTCTTGACTTCCCTAACAACCTGTCCAAACTGTGTAAATCACAGCCACAGCAATCTGATGAGAAACTTAGCTGCTAGCTCTGTATTTAGATGAGCCAAGACAGGTTATTCCCTGAATGGGACATAGCCTTGCACTCGGGGACAGGCTCTACTCTCAGATATTAAAAGCTGTGGTTTTAAAAGCACTCCTGTCACAGCAGCACATACTTTTATAAATTTAATCCTCATGCAAGTCTGAAATCAATGTAAGTACCTCCTTGTTAATGCAGCTCACTTATCTACTGGGACAGACAATTTGTCCCAATAAGTCTGAAGAGGTTTCATGAATGTGAATATAACCAAGACTGGGGAGAGTTTAAAGAGAGCACTTTTTGTGCTCCTATATATAGTCATGGAAATCTCTTGTCTCTACCAGGACAGACCCTGGAAGCATGGACATTCACCACACAGCTATTCTCTTCCCCTGCTGGAGGTTTGTGAAAGTGTTTACCATCACAGAGGGGCAAAGCCAAAGGATCTGTCATGCTGAGATGCCAGGCAGACTGAAGAGAAAATCTGGAGTGTAACTTCAACGTGACAGATGGTTATGGCCAGCTGAAGCCACTGCCTCACCACCAGCTGTGCACACATCACTAGCACCCTCTCAGCATGCTACTCAGCATTTCCTTCCTATTTCACCAAACCAATTAATTCAGTTAACTTGTAACTGCTTTTGTTCCTCTTGCATCATACATATGGTTCTACAACCATTTCACTCAGTGGGACCCTGAGGTTTTCTATTTTGTTTTCTTTACTTTGGTGTGCTGGTTCTGCCAGGGTCTGCCTGTGATGATACCTATCAGCACGTTGGCCACATCATGTCTCAGTATTGCACAGAGAGCACGTGTTGCATAAAAGGGGCATAATTTTTTGCTTGGCACATAGGTCTGATGCTCTGTACACACAGCATATGGCACTTATGACTGCACAATAAAAATAAATTAATAGCCACAGAAAACTTTGTAGTACAGGTGAATTCAGAGTGCAGGCACAGTCACAGCTGCATCAGATAACCACAAAGATGCAAGAAGGTGCCAGCAGCCTTTCTTAGCTGCTTTCATCTTGGGTGATATGGTTTAGTGTGAGGTGTCCCTGCCCATGGCAGGGGGATTGACCCTAGATGATCTTAAGGTCCTTTCCAACCCAAACTATTCTATGATTCTATGATTTTATCTTGAACAGTGTCAGGACCAGAGTCCTTCTTGCTACATTTTTCTATGCTTCCACTCATACATATTTTAAAAAAATCCCAAAATAAGTAGACTTATGTTCATATAAAGCAGTATTTTGAGTATTTGTGAGCTCATTTTGCCAGCTTAAAACTATTATTTCTATCATTTACAGCAGAAGGCCCGGGTTATTCAAGCACCACCAATAGGATTGCTTTTTACTTAACAGTAAAAATTCACCAGTAAGAAGCCAAATGCTGAACTATGGCTTTGCCACAAGAATTCTAATTGCTCCTTCCTGAAAGAGGTAATTTATTCACCACCAGCAGCAGGCTGATGTTGCAGGAGCAGCAGGGAGAAGGTGGTGTTTATGGATGGTTGATCCACACCGGACTTCTGTGACTCTTTCCAATCTGATGGCAGATTAGAGGGAAAAAAAGCAAAAATTAAATGGCAATACTGGCTAATGTAATGTTTATGGGGTCTGAGGATGCAAAAGGGGATATTCCATATAGGTACCCCCTTTTTTCTTGCCAGTGCTGAACTTTGTCTATCTATCTGAGCAAGTCACACAATATGGTAAATATTCCAAACATCATACTTCACATAGGAATATATATATACAAATCACTATTCTCTACAATTAGTAAGGGGTTCCGTTTGGCTTCAGAATGGTTCACTACCATTAACTAAATGGTTTTCATTACTCTCCAGCTCTGCTGTTCTGTGCTGGGGCAGAAATAGAGGCAATATGTTAAAACTTGCAGAGCTTTTCTTTGTAAAGCAAGAATTAGAATAATTTTAAATTAATTAGTTAATTACTTGTCCAGGTCTGTGTCTGCTGTAGTGAACCATCCCTTAAAGAAAAAACATGTTGAAAGAGAGAAAGTTCTAGTGGATGCAAGCTGACACTGTTTAGTCCTATTGCCAAAGGAAAAGCAGTCACACACTACATCTTCCTGAAAATCAAATTAATTTCAATGAATAAATAATGATCAAAAAAAGCAGCCAGGTAGATCCATCTAATCTATGACAAATCCATCCAGTCAGAATAACACACAGCTCTGACTTTTCACTCAGAATGAAGTTCACAGGTATAATGAGGCAATACTGGGAAACACAGATCCAACAAGGTGTATCTCTGCCTTAAAAATCACTCTTTCTCTCTTCTGGCCTGTCATTGCTCCTTCTTGGGCAATATCCACCCATCACTGCCCGTAGAGGTCCATGCACCTTCTGAGCCACACTGTGTTCACGTCCTCAGTCTTGGCTACAGCTGTTCAATCTGACTGGTGTGCTCAGCCTTCAGGAGAAACTACACACTAAACCTGCCAAGACATTTGCCTTTGCTGCAGACACCTCCAACCTGAGATCACTGACAAGTTTACGGAGGACTCTGCAGTAGTCTCAGCACTCCGAGAAAACTGACTTGTGCTCACAAACCACCATTTCTATTACAAGTGTGTATATATGCATGTATACAAAACACAGAATAAATATTTCCCTCCATTAAATACCTCAGTTGCATACCCAAAACTTAGAACTAACTCCTATATTGGCCACATGTTGTAGACAGTTTTCAGTTTTCCTTTTTTTAACTCCTCTCCATGTTCATTGGATATCTTTAGTAAGACTTGTTCAGAACATGCTTTTTCTGTTGAGTTACACAGATATACAGAGGCACCCAAGGATTCACTTGAAACACACACCCAAACTCATAAAAAGACACAGCTACTCTGTGCCTGAGCTGCTGAATCTTTTTACAGGTCACCAGGCAACACGAGATGAGAATCAAGTTTGGTTTGCAGATCCCAGGTTGGTTACTGGGTAAGAACAGAGCAGTAACATTTTTTCTATTTGCTTAGTGAAAACTTCAGAGTTCGAAACTGGGGAGACATTTGCCTTTGCCCACCTTTACAGCATCTGTAAAAATTGAGTGATGCTGAAGCTGTTAACGCCATTAAGCCAGTTCCAGCCTTTTCTTTCAATGTTTGTAGGAATACAGAAATACAAGTTACTACAAACAGCAGTTAACACCATATTAAATGTTCAGAAACACCAAAGCTTACCTCTGCCAAGCTTAATGGAAGCAAAGAGTTTTCTGCAGCTGAAAGCCCAAGGTATGATGAATATAAAATGAAATGCATTGGCAATATCAGAGAACAAGTTCTGATGATTTTATCTCACCTAAAACTCCCTTCACTTTATTGTATTAAAAGCCATCGAGAATCTCACTAAAAAGAGGAAGGGAAAAATTCTTAATTCAAAATTATATCATCAGTCCAACATGTGGAGAAAACCAAATTGGAAAATACCAATATCTTTACTAAATCTTAACTTCACATTAAGAACTATGGAATTTGACCCTTCAGTCTCCCTTAATTTTTTTTTTTATAGTACACAGAATATAATTTTTTTCAGGTAAAATACAAATTAAATCAGTCTATTTCACACTTTGAAAAAAAAAAAAAAGTATATCCCCCCCCCCCAAAAATATAATTTTTTTCAGGTAAAATACAAATTAAATCAGTCTATTTCACACTTTGAAAAAAAAAAAAAAGTATATCCCCCCCCCCCAAAAATATATATATCCCAAAGCAGGACACTGGACTTGTACCCTATCTCAAATAATTCTGTGGGTCTGAGCAGAAGACAAACTCAAAACAAAACAAAACACTCCAACTTGTAATAAAGCTGTTGGTATCATTGATGATATTACATTTGAATAATTCTTGCAATCTAATGTTGACATAAAAGCAATCAAAATAATTCTCTTTATAATTTTGAACTAAAGCTTGTATTCATTTTTAAACCATTTTAAAAAATTATGTGAAAGAGACATCAAAACAACCCTTTTCAATTAAGCTTTTATTTCAAAGTATTTCATGCTAAGGTAAAAACATGGTTTCACTAGCTTGCTTCATCTGGTGTCTGTCTTGATTTCAGAAAACTGCTGCTAGGCCATCTTAAAATTCTCATTTTCCCAAAAAGTTCCTCTCAGTTGCTTTCTCTCATAACTTGATTCTTCAAAGTCTGACACCAGGGCTTTATGGTGTGAAATTGTATTTCCTTTTTTGTTTGAGTGGCAAAAATATTCCTCTTTTAGCTAAAACGTACCATTCACGTTACTGGTCCTTCAAATTGTGTGTGTGTTTGTATCTTTGTTTAACCACATGATTTTATCTATGTAATTTTATGTGATTACAAAATTAGTGGCAAATAAACCAGAATAAGTTGTTTGTACGTTTCATAGTGTCAGCACTTATCTTGCATATTATTGTGGGAATGATAAAACAAATACAAAGCCACTCCCCTTACAAAAGCACAACTTTTATCTGCAATAATACAACAGGTGTTAATCCATTAGACCTTTACCAGTAAAAACTACATAGGACCTAAGTAAAGGAAGACTGATTTTCTCCTTGAAACCTCACTGATCATCTATATCCATTAGACGTTCAGATTCAGAGGGGCATAAAACTAAGACAGATTTGCACACAGAAAGTTCACTATATTATTTCAATACAATCTCCACTCAAGACCCATCTCAAAGTAATAAGAACTTGACTTTAAGGGACATGATGGAGGTATTTTTGTGAAGGTATTTAAGAGTTTTGACAGCCCAGCTTCTACTTGTTTAAACATTTTATTTCAAGGAATGCAGTTATTTTTCAGGTTTTCTGAAAGAGGAAGAAGCAGAGAAATCTGAATGTGCTCAGATCATAAGAAATAATTGGATTGAGTATGCGCTATTAAGCTGAGCATGTAATTGCAAAGATAACAAGAAAGCACAACTAATGAGATGAGATTAGTAAATAGTCATAGCTGACTTATGTTCTCATCCCAGGCAAAGGCACTGGACTTGCAACCAGACAAGTAGTTTCAAAGTAATTAAATGCTTGTGATATCAGCTGCAAGGTTGCCTCTCCAAACCCACAGCGTTTTTACTAGCATCCAGCAAACTGCTAATAAGAATCAGGGATGAAACAGCTGGGGGCTGCAGAATCATGTTGCCATGGAAACCACTGCAGGTGAGTGGTCCAAGGAATAATAAAGCCCAGGTTTTTAGAGTTTATAAAAAAAAAAAAAAGAAGGAAGAAAGGAAATGAAGACAGAGTGAAATAAATAACACAAACCAAGGGCATTGCAAACACTTTTGAAAGGAGGACAGAATAGTATTGTTAAATGTGGTCTGTCAGAGAGAACATTGCAGGGGACAAAGGGATTGGGCTGAAAGATGTCTCAGTGTATAAGTATACCAGAAAAAGGAAGAAAACAGAACTAAACAAAAGAAAAACACAAACACCAGAGGGCACTGAAGCAGAAATAAAATCTGTTACAGGTCATTGTGTTCCGAAGAAACAGGATTAAAAAAGAACAGTTCAGAAACCAATGTGGGAATCAGGATCTCTTAGATTGCCTAACATAGTTCTAGTTCTCTTGTGCCAAAAAGCATTTCAACATCAAGAATTCCACTTGTATAAGACATGAGCCAACCTTTCCCAGAATAAGAGTTTGTTCATCTGTGTACAGCACAATGCAAGTCTGGTGGATTTGATTTTTCAAAGATAGTTAGAGCCCTGAAATGGTAGCTGGTGGGATTTGCTCAGCTCCTGAACAGACTGAACACTCAATTCACTTTCACATCAGTAAATCTGAGGTTACCTCATGCTCACCTTGCCTATCTGAGGGCTACTGGCACCCTGAATTTTCTCTATGGTCAAGTGAGAAGGATGTGTAGCTCTAAGATTGACTGGACCAACCAATATCTGAGTTAGTTTCTCTCTCTTCAGTGGTTCTATAGGATGCATTAACAATGGCATTTTTATTAAGACTATATTCATCTACGTAACTTTCTCTTTGTAGAGTTTGTGAATAAAAGGAAGAATGTTGTCTAGAGATGTAGAGTGAACTCACTTCAAGCTCTCAACATTCAGCAAAAGAGAAGTCTCAGAAGATCATGGTGTTTTCAAACCCATACATGGTGATGGCTTCTCCGCACGATAGCCACATACTGCCCTGCAGTTTACATTTACCTCCACAGAGAAAGACACGTAAGTTACAGAGGCAGAAGGTTCAGTTACCAAGAACACCAATGACAAGGACTTCGACTAGAAAGTCTTCAGGTAACTTTTCTCACTGGGGGAAAAAAAAGGCAGTTTATAAACCACTTTAAGAGGAAATCCACAGACAGGACAACAGCTGTGGTACACTGACATGCCATGACCTACTGAATGGTAAGAGAGAGGTTCTGAAGGCAAAATGAAAGTTACTCCATGGAGCACTAAAGATCAGGAACTCTGTGACAGCATCCCTTGATTTTACCCCTCTGTGGAAAAGCAGACAGAAGGCAAAATCCTAAAAATCAGATAAAGTCATAAACATGGGGACCTTCAGATAAAGAGCAGAACAGAGGATGGCAGTCATGGATGAAGCACAAGGTTAGGAAAGCTGCTAGAAACAAGACTGTGCTTTGAGTTGTGTCCAAGTAGAAGTAGAAAAGAACAAATTTTGGAAGAAAAATAAAGGTAAGCAAAAAAAAAGAAGTTGAGGAGAATGTTGCTTAAGGCATTAAACCAAACAGCAACTATTCTTTCAAATATGAAGTAGAAAGCCAGGAGCAAGAGTGTCTCTAGGGCTACTAGAAAATCAAGTTGTAAAAGAAATACTCAGAAAAGATACAGCCATATCAGAAAAGCTAAACAAGCTCCTTGTAACTGCGTTTATGAAAGAAATCAGAGAGGAGACAGAGGTTTCAAGGAACAGCAGTAATGCTAGTGTTTGTATCACATAAACTGCACAATTGAAACTGCTGAAACAACGTAGTTAACAGACATTCAGATAAATGTCAAATATTAGGAGTATTGGGAGAGATTAAAGTATCTGGATAAATGCCAGAGTTTTACTGATGTTGTTCAGTTTAATTGTACTCTTTTTCACTGTGAAAGGACAGGATGATTTCTTTACATGTAGGTACCTATGCAGTAAGTGTCTAATGCTTGGTGCCACAAATATGTCATGAATAGAGGTCATGACTCACAAATCTGTTAAAGAAAGTTCTTTGCAAGAGTCAAAAAGTATAGATACAGAAATTTTGTTGATATAATAAATTCAGATTCCAGGGAGGAGAGGGAGAGATATGTTTTAAGAAAGCAAATTGTGTTATTAATTATCTAGCAAAAGGGGAGGGAAATCAAATAAATAAATAAATAAATAAATAAAAGGGCATGTGTAAGCGGAGAGTTATCTCAGTATAGGGGTTGACATTTGCAGTCTAGGGACCTTATTCTAGGATCTTTATTGTAGCCTGAAGAATCTAGGTATGATCATCATAACACAGCAGAATTTTCAGAGTACTTGTCTTAATCCACAACAGTACTAAAACCCTGCATGTGAAAAGCTGCAAAAGAATCTTGTAATACTCACCAAAGGGTGATATAATGACAAGTAAAATTGAGTTCTGAGAAATATGAATTAAAGCGTCTATTCACAGTGATTGATTGTGAATCAGATATTACAAGTCAGGAAGAAGATTCCGTTAGGGAACAAAAGAAATGGCATTTTACTTCAACAAAGCTGACCAATAAAAGAAGAAAACAAAATCAGAGACAACCTACATGCAGAGCTGTAGATTCCTACGCATGACTAAGGCAAAAAGGAGATTGGTGTGGTAGGGAAGAGGAAGGGGGGGAGGAAAACTAAGCGAGAGACAGAAGAGGTAATTATTTTTTTCTAAGAAAATAAAACCCCAATAAATACAGCATTCATTGGCAAAGGAAAGTAAATAACAAGCGATGGGAAGAAGCGAAATATTCAGTGCCTCGCTACAAAGACCTGCCCATGCAAACCCAATACACAGGGCTAGCAGACTGGTGGGAAGAAGTTTAACATATGCATCTTGCCTTTAGTAAAGCTTCTGGCGTTTGACATTTACATAGGAATATTAGGGATATATCATTTGGGTAATTTAATATTAAATACCTGCACAATGAATTGAAAATAATAGGAAAACAACATGTTTGTAGAATAGTTATTAATACTTTCTTTTAGCCTGGAAAAGCAGGAAATTAATTGGAAGATCTGTCACAGGTTTGGAATTGTCTATTCTGAATTTCCAGTAGTGATGTAGTTAATAGAGCAGAAACAGTTTGTGAATGTCTCAAATGCCTTAAAGATTCTCACAGATGTTGTTAATGCCTCTTATGAAGGAAATGCCATAAAAATGAACCTAAAAGATGGTACAACTGAGAAAGAAGAATTAAAGGTATAAACATAAAAAATAAGAATAACTGTTTACACAGCAGCAGCGCAGAAAGTCACGGTAAACTGCAAAGAAAAGGAGTCGAGGAGTACAGAGCAAAAGTAATTCTAGGATGAAGGTAGAAGAACATTACATGAAGGCCATGAAAAGCAGCTATTCCATCCTGCACAATATTGCCAAGACTATAACTATGGTACAATATTTCACATAAAATTTGACAAACCAAGGAGAAATCAAAGGAGCTGTTTTAAAAAGTAAGATGGTGGAAAAAATGATTAAAGAAATCCCAAACCCAAAGAAAGAATTATATTTGTGTATACTAGAGAAGATTTTTTTTAAAGTGCTTTCAAAACAAGGAGCCAACACTGAGGTATTCTCTGAGATGCCAACAGTTAATTTGAGAAAGGGATATTTTCCTATTATGTTTTCAGGAAAATAGAACAAAACAAAGCTTTTCACCATTATAACAAGTACTAGAACTAATTATCTGTGGAGAGTACCTATCACAGCTTCTAATTTGGCCTCTATTACTGTCAGATCAGTGCCTGAAACAGAGTGACTGGGTAAATACCAAGTAATGTGGAGCTTAGCTTCTGTCTGTTGTCACTGGGTTGACTCTCAGCATTGAAAATGTTTCACCTAGTTTCTCTCTGGGTATTGACTGGGATGAAAAAAGATTGATCTCTGCAGGAATTTATTTGCACTACATATTTGCAATTGTTTATTTACAGGAGGCTGTGAGAGATATTTTTAAAATAACTTTAAGGGCAAGAATTGGATATTTGCTAGATGCATCAGACTTTGAGTTCCTCCCATGTTAACTCTAAAAATAGCACAGCAGTATAAGGGTAGTAGATACAGTGTGTCACTTCCTCTGGACTTAAAAAGAGCATTGTTTTTTCCTATGTTCTGCCTTCTAGATTGCAGATTTCATTACCTCAACTAAGCATTTTACACTATGTCAAATAAGACACCAGAATATCTATGAAAACTTGAAGTCCAGGAAAATAATATCTCAATGTCCAGGTGCAGCTGTGAAGAAAAGGCCAAATTAGCAGAGACAGATGCATTTTAGAGTTCTTAACGTGTAAGAATGACAATTCACAAACTTAGACCAAGACAGAATTTTTAAAAGTTATTAAACAGGACAAGGTTTTTCCCAGCCTTTGCAAAATCAAGCTAGCCTTTGCACTGGAAGCTGGGCTGTAGTTTCCAGGAAGATGATGATGATGAGTATCAACTGGGAAGGCACAATAGCTAACAGGATTAAAGAAATGGAATTGTAATAGCCAAAGCACGGCAAAGCCCCAGGGAACTCCTACTCCTTGCCCACAGGACAAGAAGCTTCATATTCTGCACTGCAGAAATGTGACAGGACTACAACGTGGATTTATATGTTCAGTATCAAGACTTTTTAGGAAATCTGTCCCATGTAAATTTATTCCTCATTATGGTTAAGACTTTATATTGGTGCCAACAGAAAGAATTGGTGATAAAAAAATAAAATAAAAAGTCCTGTACACTGTGAAAGTGACTTTATAATTTTCTAATGGGGCACAAACTGACACTGGATGCCCCTTCTGCCTGTATTCTGGAAAAACAATCAGGCTGGAAGCTGTCTTATCATAATAGCTTAGGGCTAAGCTTGAAAAGGTCATTAACCATTAAGCCACATCAGTAGCCCAAAAAAAAATTTAACACAACGCGTGGGCTGATCTGCTGCCTGAGGCCCTCTAGCATTGTCCCATCTGAAATATCTCAAGGGAGAAATCTCATGGCAGTCAACATGTTCCTCTGAAATCTCCCTATAATGGAAGCTGTAGGCTTGGTGTCTCTCCCAGCGTGACTCTTGACCAGCAGCGTGCCTGGCTGAGCCTCAGACATGGATGCTCAGGTGATCCAAATAACCAGGAATAATTGTCTGCTTCCTACCTCTTCCCTGGGCAGCTTCTCCTTTGCTATCCTCCAGCTGCAGCTCCAGGCTCAAGATCAGAGAGAAGGAAATGAGGCATTTCAGTGTTGTGCCACTGGGCTACATGCTTTGGGATCCAAGCCTCTCCTGCTCTAGCTGGGCCTCAGCTCTCTGCCCAGGACCATTCAGACCTGTGACTTCAGACCTACAGAGATCTCCAGATCTGGATGGGAAAGTAGAAGTCAGGAAAGTGTTTTGTTAACCTCTACCTATCCACAGGAACAGCAGACACTATGTCCACCCTTTTATGTGAGGGAGCTTTAACTCTTCAGCAGCAGCCCCCATGCAGAAGGTTGGACAAGCCCTGTCACTTTGAATGAGTTAAGAAAAAGCATCACATGGATTTAGTTCCAGGCCAGGCAGAAATAATTGCCAAATCAAAGCACAGAGCTGAGGCATCTGTGTAACATCACCTGATTATTGGCAGACAGATTATTTCACAGTATTCTCCCAGGATAAGTCATAAACGATTCAGAAGCACGCTTTAGGATACAAACCATGAATTCATAGCACTGGGGTCGGAAGCTCTTCATAGTTTATTCTAAACATCTGTGAAGGAGATTTTTGCTGCTATACACAGAGATATCTGTGGTATTTACATATCACAGATTCTGATGCACCTCTATTACCATGTTGTCTTCCACTTGCAAAAAATTAAAAAGAGAAAGCAATTATAAGCTAAGTAATCCAGGAGCAAAACAAAAGCATGTATTTGGCTTTTAAATCCTCTTAACAAATGAACAGATTACTTAAAAATACTAGAAGATCAGAAAAGCAGTAGGTTTTAGTGAGAAGTCTGGAGAATAAAACTTGTATAAAAATAGTCACTGAAATATTTGAAATTTAAAAGAAAAAAAATCAGTAAAAATCTAAGCTTGTTGCAAGTAACTCAAACAGGAAAACCAGGCTACATTTGTGCATTCAATTTGACATCACAAATTTCTGTAACAGCTCTAAAAAGAGCAGCAGCCTTCGATTCTTTCAGGCCCGTAATGTCTGAACCCTTCAGACAGTTTACATTGATGCTGCGGTTAAACAGCAAAGGAGAACGGGGATAGGCACCCATAAATGTAGCAACCACAGGAACATTCAGAAACTAAAGGTAACATTTAGAAAAAAAATAATTTACGCCTCCCTAGTCCATCTTCTCTCCCAGGAAGAGATGTACCCTGGGAAACGAGGGTACCTTTCCTAGGGACAGATCTAAAAGAGTGGTGCAGGCTGGGCAACCAGCAAAGTCTCTGGACACCTCTGGACAAATGCCTTCTTTTCACTCATAAAATCTACATACAGGAAGCTGAATATGCAAAGGTAGTCAGTAAAAATGGCATTGATAAGGTATCCTATAGAGTCACTGGGAAAGAGAGAACACAATTCACGTCTCGGTTTGTTCAGTCAATCTTACAGCTACATACTCTCTTCTCTACACTAGGATTAAGTAATTCCTAAGAGGGCATTTCAAAAAGGGGCTACCAAAAGTCTGCTGATTAACTTACAGTTACAATTTTGACACAAGGACTTTGGCTCACTTCAGACTGATTAATTTTTGGCAATGTCAGAAGCTGTGACTGTACAGCACTGGGGCTACAGCAGCAGTAACAACTGCTAAATTCTCCAGGCCAGTAACGAAAAATCTTGGTTGGCACACTGCAAGAGAGCAAGCAACCATAAAATCCTCTTTCATCTGCCTCACAGCACTTTTTATAGCTAACTACGCAAAATGGTAACTGCAAAGAACAGGTGAGGGACACTTCATCCCATAAAGTCAGTGCCTCAAAATTACAAATGCATTAAGCAATACAAACTGATCCACAACTCTTGAGAGCTGGAAAAGCTGCCAGCTCAAAGCACAGAATGCTAGTACTCTTGATGTCAAACACCCTGAAACATTACTTTTCACAGCAATGCTAAATACTAAATAGAGGGGAGAGGTCTCAGACCTAGGGTTAAGCCAATCTCATCAGTAAAGTAGGGCTTTGAGATGCTGGCTGTCACCCACCACCTCCCACATATGGTTGTGCAACACTTCAGTAATCTTCAGTCGCAGCTCTGTAAACACTGGAGGTTGTGTTATTCAAACTTCTCCTAGGGATGCCAGGTATTATACCAGACTTTTCCCTATACTGATGATGCTGCTTTGTCCATGGATGTTCCTCTGGTTAAGCCTTTGTAGATTTGAAACCTGGGGGAGCAGAGCGGTGTTTTAGGATTACAAAATCCAGCTTGCTGATTTCTGTTCACCTCTCCCAACAGTATAGAACGGCATTATATTCTTGCTAAAAATCTCAAATGCCAAAAAATGCCATGAAAAACAAACAAGAAAGATGCAAAACGCTGCCAGTATCTTCAGTCATAACAATAGCAAGGAATTTAACATAGGGAGGTGATTCTGCTCTGCATTTTGTTCCACTGTTGTTGATCCTAAGGACCTTAAGCCTTTTCCAACAGGTGTTGGATATACTTAGATCAGTGAACACCTGAGTGAACAAGAAAACACTTGTTGAAATGCAGGTCCTCTCTGTATTTCATGTCTGAAGTTTAATAGACTGAGCTGCAGCTACTTGTACTTTGCTTTCTACATCTTTCAGCTTTCAGGGACGTTATAATAAAGTGAAACCTAAGACACTGGTATAAGCAGTGTCTTATACACTGGTGATCTCTTCCTTACTTCTCTGTTTTAGCTTACAGGATGGAAAAAACAACTTTTCAAGTCAATAATAACTCACCACATAAATGTGGATCTTGGAGTACAGAGAAGTTATCAAAAATATCAACTATTTTTAGAGGCCTCAGTGGGCAACTGAAAAGTATTTTATTGGCATCTCATGAAATGAGATTTAAATGTGTTAAAAGCTCCTGCAGCTAGTAAAATGCGAAGTGCTAAAGTTATTTTTCCTTTACCCTTTTATTCAATACTGCAACAGTTACAAAGTAACTTCCTTTAATTTCTAAATAGAGATCCTCTTAAAGCTGCCACTGATACTCCTTCTCTGCCTCTGAAAGAAAAAGAGTCAGATTGCCCAGATCCAGGGCATAAACAGAGCACACTGACATTTAACCAGAGGCAGTGGATCCTTCCTAGTCTTTGCATTTTTCCCAGCTAATTGGCACATAAGACCAGACTTAGTTTGAGCTAAGAAACATTAGATAAAGGTGGTTAAAGAAACAAACCCAATTTGGTGAATGAAATGAAGAAGACATCTTCAACCTGGTGTAACTCCTGTTGGAAAGGACAAGCAGATATTGAGTAGTCTATGCAAAAGATTATGATATCACAATGTCTTTGCTGCTTATTTTCTCTAAGCACATCATCTTTTATCACATAGTTAAATATTCTGTTGCATACATGTGCAGTGCTTTCACAGCATGAGTCTTTACTGGGGCCTTGTCATGGGTTCAGCCCTGGCAGTCATTTTTTTCTCCTTCTTGTAGCTGGTGCAGTGCTGTGTTTTGAGTTATGGGCTGGGAACAGTTGCTTGATAGTGAGCATGTTTTGAGGGTGTTTTTGTTCAAGGTTTTTTCTGAGCACGTGCTCCAGCCAGGTGGAGGAGGGGAGACCGGAAGGAAGGAGAGTCAGGACACCTGACCCAGGCTAGCCAATGAGGTATTCCATATCATAGCACGTGATGCCCAGGATGCATACTGGGAGAGAGAGAGCAGGAGGGGTGGAGCTCTGGAGGAAAATGGAGGAAGGAGCACGCGGTGCTCGGCCAGGCAGGGTGGAGTGAGTTATGGGTTGGTGGCTGGTGGGGTGTTGTATTCTTTTCGCTTGTTATTGGCTGTATCATTATTATTGTGTTATGCCTTAGCTATTAAACCGTTCTTGTCTCAATCCGTGGGGGCTACATTCTTTGGATTTTCCTTCCTAACTCTCTGGGAGTTGGGGGACTTGGTTTAAACCATGGCAGGCCTCCATGGACTAACACTATAATCCATACTGCCCTCTAAAAGATCTGAAGGAGTCAACCACTAACTAAAAAATAGAGCTCTAATTACATGTGGTGTCCTGTAGTCCCCTTCATTCACTTACCTTTGTTCATTATTGCTCATTTCTATTAGCAAGACATAGTACTTTCATTCCTCTCCAGAACAAGACCATGAAACTCCTGAACTGTATGCGTTAAATAAACTGGTGTGGTCATGCCACTTCTTTTTCCATCATTATGAACAAGAAAAAAAACCCCTCACCTGACCATTTAAATATTTACTTAGGATTTCCATCTGAAAATCTCAAGTCATTGAAGAGATACAGATTATGACTTAATATGAAGCTAACAACAAGCCAAAACTTAAATCTTTAAATATCTTGAGTCTTGAAACATCTCAAACTGGATCTTACTTCATATGGGAAACTGTCACTTTCAGTTTTTCATCCACTCACATCCAATAATCTTGAGCAGTTTAAGAAAGTGCCAAAGACTGACTAAATCACAGCTCAGGAACACTTTTGTTACAGAACAGCTGTAGCATTATAGCTCGAAAGTCCAAAATGGTCTAGGCTAGTTTTCGCTCCACTTTTCTCTGCAGTGCCTTTACCTGAAATAACATTAAAAGAAGCACTATGGCAAGCATTCATTAAGTGCTTAAAAGAATACAAGATATCACAAAAGAAACATTTCCAGGACTAGACCTTAAATTGCACTACCATTGTTTTCTTGAGTTTATATAGGATATTGCCTGTATATATTTCATGTACGTATTATTGAAATTTGCATTCAGATACTGTTGTGTCTTTCATCTCTGCATCCAGAACCAGCCAGATGGTACCTACCAGAGTCATTAAAATCACAGCCCGATTTCATTTGCAGTTTGCGCTCTGTATTGTTCTCCCATTCAGACTAAACTCATTCTGCTTATTTGTTTTCAAGCACTACTTTTTATTTTTAAACAGCATACATCTGCTTTGCTCATTAGAATAAATATTTTACACACACATTATGGAGATAAAGATTCTCACAGAAAACAGTCATCATGCAGTTTCCTGAATGTGGGTTGCAAAGGACATTAGACTGTAAATCAGAGCTCTGTGTGATGCCGGGTTTCCAGTTACCATACCCTGCAAGCATGGGAAGCCAAAGAGGGTAGATTAAGAGGACATTCCATGATAGGGTGTCAACATAGCTTGTCAAAAGATGCTGATCTCAGGAGAGAAATGCATATTAAGCTGAAAATCTAGTTTTAATGACAATCGCATTTTTTAGATTAAAATGTACATATACTGACTTTCACCATTAAATCTTATTTACTTCAGAGATTACCAATAATTGCTTCTCTCTTTTTGCTTAGAAATAGTGCACCAGGTCTAGTATTGTATTACCTTTGTGCCTTGAGAGAAGAGGTTGACTTGCACCAACTGCTATCAGGAAATGTTTTAGCATTTCAGATGTTCAGAAGAATGAATCTCAGCTCAATACTCAGCTTTGCCAGACTTATGCAAGATGACCAGTGACTAAATCAGGTATTTCAGCTTCTAAAGCTATTTGCAATAACAACCACATATAAATTGATTACACATTGTATTGGGTTTGCATGGCCAGGTTTAGGGGGGGGAGGGGAGGAACTGCCCTCAGCAACTGCAGCTGGAGAGAGTGAGGACACTGAGAGCAACAGCTCTGCAGACACAACCTGTGGTGCAGCCCATGGTGAGGCAGCTGTGCCCCTGCAGCCCACGGAGGTCCATGGGGGAGCAGATCTCCACCAGCAGCCTGTGGACGACTGACCCCATGATGGAGCAGGTGGATGCCTGGAGGCTGTGACCCCATGAGAAGCCTGCACTGGAGCAGGCTCTGGGCAGGCCCTGTGGCCCCATAGATAGAGGAGCCCACACTAGAGCAGGTTTGCTGCAGGACTTGTGACCCTGCAGAGGATCCATGCTGGAGCAGCCTGTTCCTGAAGGACTGCATCCATGGAAGGGACCCACAGTGGGGCAGGGGAATAGTGTGAGGAGTCCTCCCCTGAGGAAGAAGGAGCAGCAGAGACATGTGATGCACTGAGCTCAATGTCCATTCCCCATCTCCTTGCACTGCTTGAGAGAGAAGAAAGAATTTGTGAGGAAAGTTAAACCTAGGAAGAAGGGAAGACTGGGGAGAAGGTGTCTTAAGATTTAGTTTTTCTTTCTCATTATTCTCTCTGATTTGGTTAGTAACAAATTAATTCCTTTCCCTCCTCTCCCTGCCCCACCCCAAGTTAAGTCTGTTTTGCCCATGGCAGTAACTGGTGAGCGATCTCTCTCTGGCTTGGCCCACAAGCTTTTCATTCTATATTCTCTCCCCTGTTCAGCTGAGGAGGAGAGTGACAGAGTGTCTTAGGTAGGCACACTGGATCCAGTGAGGATTTCAGCCCACCACACACCCAAGATCTTTCCACCTACTTTCATGTACCTGGTACTGATAAGAGACACAGGACTCTGGTGACACACACAGCTGTACACCAGGGAAGCTGTTGGGATGTCTGCCATCCCCTCCAAGGCGGCTTCAAAAAGTAAGAAAGTACACTCTGTTTTTAGGCAGAAATGTGGGGTTTTAGTTCTAGCTGTTACTGAGCTGGGCATGACCTGAAACTTTATCTTCTGTTTGCACAGCTTCGAGTATCCTACGAAGGTTCAGTAAACATGATAAAATACCCCCACTCTGTTCAAAGAGCATAGTCATTAGCATGAGCACCAAGCTATTCCCTTTGTTAGCCAATCCCAAAGCAAGTGAAGAATAGTGACAGATGAAATTTATCATTATAAGAAGAAATCAAAGTAAACAAGATTTTAATGTTTCTGAATGTCACGGTAGAGAGATTTTTTTTTTAAAAATAAAGTCTTAGCTGTTCTAATTACCTACTGAAAATACTGGTAGTAGTTAAATACAACTTTCCTAATCACTATGGAAAGGCTCTTTCCTTGTGTTACTAAAGTCTTCCTGCTCATTCAGTCTGGATACTCAGGACTGCATCTCCATCTAGTGCAACAGAGCATTGCTGAGGACTAACACATGAAAGTTTAAGTCACTGAGGCACTAAGAATGGAACCATGTCAGCAGCTTATTTAATCAAGCTAAACGAGTGAGCCTGTTTCTGAACATCCATAGGCCCTTTATCAACTCTTTTGCTTTCATGTATGTGCCTAATCTTTAACAACATGAGCTAGGTGTTTTCAAGTGCAGATGGTTGGTAAAGAGACTCAAATTTACTATTTTGTGTGTCTGCAAAAGGGAACCTATAGTAAAGGTGTCAGAGTGCTGATGAAGACAGGATTTTTACTAAGAATGAGGGCTGGATGAAAAACTGTTGAAAGTCTCTCTGAAGTGGACTGCCTGGGCGATCAGCACATAAACGGCTTCAATCTGTAACTATGAGAATGTACACAAGAAAAATAATCTCAAACTATATAAACATAAGTAATGTAATCTCAGATGATTGCTACTAATGTGGAAAGAGAGCTCAGGGTCAAACGAAATGCTCCTACACAAACACTACCTCAAGTGCTCAGTAACATTGAAAAAAATCAAATTGTAAAGCATTTTTATGCCACTAAACGAACATTTGGTGTATTCACAACATTTGATACAAGACATGTCTCTGCTCCTCCCACTTCCATGTCTGAAAAAATATACCAAAAAAGATACATAAAGAGAATGACAAAAGGTTACAGAGAAATAACTAAGTACACCATGATTTGACAAGTTAGAAAAGACACAACAGTTATATTGTGTATATTAGAAGTCCATAAAAAACAGAGAGGGCAGATAGTGATTTACTTATTTAGCTTTTCTTTTTTTTTTTTTTTTTTCCCCTGATATAAGCAGTAAGGACACAATCTGAGAGAAATGAAAGATGAAAATAAAAACAGTTAAGGAGGCTCTACTGATAAGTTTATGACAAGTTGGACATACAGCTCAGGTCATACAAGCTCAGAAGCAAGACAAGTCTCAGAACTTTACTGAAAATATGTACTCTCTTTTAAAAATACTAGAATTTACGAACCTGGACATTTTTAGGCAGGAAATGTGGCAGACAGGGTGGGCAATGCTACAATAATAAATCAGTTTTGAAGGTGGAACACTTCTAGTTTTGTGTTCATTCCTTTTCTTCAGAATCTCTCAGTCTATCATCAATCAGAATGATAAAACAGGAAGGCGTTAGGTGTTACTTGCTGTGTGTTTTGCAGTGAAATATAACCCCAGAAACATCCTTGCCCGGGCCCCCTTTTTCATTTATTTCAATTGCTGTGGCTGTTTTGAAGTTGCCCAGCCCTTGATTTGCTCTCCAGCTAGCTCGTTTGGTACTCACCTCCTGACAGACAAGCACAGGGAAAATCCTCAGTGCCTACGTGTTCTGCGGTCTTCCTGTGCTTCTGCATAAGCAGCACATTCTTCAGGAGAATTACTGGCTGGGTGGTAACCCACCATTCATCATTCTTGGGAGCAAATGGCCTAAGTTTTCATCCAGCATCCCCTGTTTTGTGGGTAACAGAGGCACAGTTACTCCCCATGTGCTGTTTCATGAACTCTGACCTTCTGCAGGATACTTGCCCAGTTTTCTGTGTTCATTCCTACAAGGGTAGTGAGACACTGGCACACAACCAGAGAGGCTGTGGCTGCCTCATCCCTGGAAAATTCAAGGCAAGGTTGGATGGGGCTTTGAGCAACATGATGCACTGGAAGATGTCCCTGTCCATGACAGGGAGGAGTGGAATTAGATGATCCTTAAGGTTCCTTCCAACCCAAACCATTCTGTGATTCTAGAAAATGTTAAGGATTTCAGGTGGGACTTCACACAAAAATATCTCAAAGACTAGAGCTATCTGTAAGCATGGAGAAGTTCAGCTTGTCCTTATGAGTAAACATCACTAAGCAGAAACAGGAATTTCAGAAAAAGAAGCTGAATTAAGAAAATATTTATCTGTCTAAAGTGATAACAGAAAAGACTAAATTAACTGCAAAATATTTTATTTATTGCAAACAAAAGCTGTAGTAACAACACTGACAATACCAAATTTTAAGGGTTTGAAATTCTCAGAAATTACTCATTGTGATTTTTATTTTTTTTTTACTGCACATATCTTTATATTTTTACATTAGTTTTACATTGTCACAAAGTAAATTACTTACAGAAATTAAGACAAATTGTATATAACCTGCCAGCTTACTAACATTGTATCTGTATGTCTCGGAGTATAACTACTTAATGCTTTGATCTGAAAAGGATTATCAGATTCAGTGCTTTGCTAGCCATATAACAGAATGATACAATTTGTAACAATACATTTTTTAAATGATTAGAAGCATATGGGATTTCATTGTGTGCTGTTCGTATTTTCTACAGAATGTAGGTCATAACAAACTTTGTTACTTTGCTAGAACAATAATTTCTTCCTTTTGTTTAAGATGTCCAGCAAAAAGGCAGACAAATGCATAAATCCAACATTTTTAGATCCAATGCTGAACAGCCTGGAGGGCAGTAGTGAAAGTCCTGAGTGCAGGATGAATCCCTTGATGATACATCAAAAGGGACCCAGCCTCTGCACTGAACCCTGCTTTTTTGAGTTCTTTAGCTATTTCCTCTACATCCCAGCCCCCCTCTCCCTGGTTAGCCAGCAAGTGGTCAATAAGGTGAGGACAGAAGGCAGTAGATATGCACTTTACCACTAACTTGGCATCAAGGAGCAAGGAAAGGATTTCCGCATCACAGTTGGTATCATCAACCTATGAAGAAATTAAAACCCAAAGTAATTAAAAGTTAATTACTGGATACATCTATCAATGAGAACAAATCATCACTGTTCTAACTGCACAGTGTGACCTTGAAAGCAATTCCGTATGGATTAACAACAGTGATATATACTTTGCATATGTTAGAATATGTAATGATATGTCTTTAACAGTCTCCATCACGTTAGTATAAGTATTTGACCGGCAGAAAATTAAGGACCTGGCTAGGATTACATGAGCAGCTTTACAGACTTTTCATGGGTTCTCAGCCTCAATGCAAAATGGACCACACCATTTACCAGATCAAGAATGACATCCTGAGGAAGGTAAGAGCAGAGTATAGTAAAGTTAGGTCACTTTATATTAATGTAATATGCCACATTCCACATATCAATATGATAGGCAACATTTGCAGACTTAACCAGATTTTCCCAAATTTCAATGCTCACAGCAAAAATGAGCTTTTAAAATATAAGTTGTATTCTTCTGAAAAGATTTGGAGCACAGAACACCTACCTCCGTATGCCTCACAAAAAACGTGGTTACTTGATATATGAGAACAGATATTATCTTGAAAAACTTGTCTATAGCTTGACAAATACTACTGCACAATACTTGAAATTCTACTTCAGTTAATTCTGACATGTATTTCACAGGTTCCTTAAAAAGCAGTGTGGTTTTAATCAGTTTAGGTGATTTACCAGTTCAAGAAGTGCAATAAAACAAACACATATAACCCCCTAGAACAGGCCAAAGGAGGGGTAGACAATAGTTGGGTTTTCAGTGGTGCATCATAACAAATTACAAACAAACTAACCAAATTATGCTATATTTACAAAACAACCTCTCACTTAAAAAAAAAAATAGAGGAAAATCTGTCTGGTTAGCCTCTGCTTAATTTGCTGTAAAAATGATGCACTATCTTACATGGTTTGTAAGTAAGTTACCAGCAAGTAATAAAGACCCTGTGATCCAGTGATGTAGTACACTTGAAGACCAATTCAACTTCTACCAGAACCACAGGACATGACTACTGTATACTGAGAGATTTGGCACTGACACTTGATAGTTGCAATTAAGCAATTTTTAATCTAATTAGCATTACAAAACTTTTAATCCTGAATGTTTTCAGGACAGCATTTAAAGTTTCCTCATATCTCTGCTTTAGTTCAAGCTAAAACAGTGCAGAACTTTGCTTCCTATGTTCATGTGCAGTGGGCTTCATGTACCCCTTCCCCCTCCAATGTCACCAAGAACACACTGCAACAGGCACTTCTTCCTTTTAACCCAGTCCTGTGAGAGATTGTGCACACCGTTTAACATGGATCAGGTACTGTGGAAACTATTCTCTCCAGCTTCCCTATACATGTAGTAGAACCTATATATAGGTTCCTACATATCCTATATGGAATTGAACAAGATCCTCAAAACATAAATCAGAACAAGTACATAATTTTCTCTGCAATGCCTGGAATTCCAAGATTCCCAAAGTTTGGCATCTTATTTGAAGGAATCATTCGCATGTAGAGGGACACCGAGAGTTCATGAGGAACTATCAGTTCCTTGCACTGAAGTGGATGAGAAATCTATAACCAGCTCCAGGAGAATGAATTTCCTTGGGAGTAACAACACATTCTTCTAGAAGAAAGATCTTTATTTTATCTAAATAGTTTAGACTAATTAATATGTTTCGCTTCTGTGAAAGAGCTGAAAAGTCAGCATGATGACTGAAAGCATGTATGTGATAAGAAACAGATATAGAATAATTTGTGCTCTGTTTTGGAAAAGATGAAAATAAACAACAATATATAATCTAAAAAGGAGAAAGATAAAACATGAAATACTGTGGCATGAAAAGCTGTTACACCTCTTTTTATCACTTTCAATTTACTATTAATAACACATGATCATTATTTTCCATTTACTATTTTCACTTCCTTTGGATCTTCAGAAGCTTTCTAGAAAAACATAATGTGTTTATCATGTTAACCAGGAAGAGAGTTTGCTGTTTCACGCTGTGCTAGTTCTTTCATTACTTCATTTAGACACTCATGGCTTGCTTCCTATTGAAATCTTAAAAATAGATTTTCTCCAAGCCTTCAACGGTTTCACACTTACAAATTCAAAGCTAATGCAACCATGCATAGAGGTTCTAAGTCCAGTTTACACATCAGTCCTGAGAACCATAGGGATGCCCAGTCTCCACAATGTCCAGTCTTTTTTGTCTTCCATTATTTAATAATTCCTCTAACTTGTCAATGTTTGATGTGTCTTCCTGTTGAAGACAGCTTGATAATTAAATAAAATTGGTTGACAGCTGGCTAAACATGAGCCAACTTCTGCTGAGGTGGCAGAGAAGGCCAAGAGCATTCTGGCCTGTATCAGTAATAGTGTGGCCAACAGACCAGAGAAGTGGTTGTCCACCTTTACTTAGCACTGGTGAGGCCTCACCTCAAATCCTGTGCTCATTTCTGTGTCCCTCACTACAAGAGAGACATTGTGATGCTAGAGTGGTTGCAGAGAAGGGCAATGAAACTGGTGAAAGATCTAGAGCACAAGTCCTATGAGGAATGCCTGAAAGAACTGGGGTTGTTTAGTCTGGAGAAGAAAAGGCTCAGGGGGACCTTACGGCTCTCTACAACTATCTGAAAGGAGGCTGTAGTGAGGTGGGTGTTGATCTCTTCTCCCAAGTAGTGAATGGGACAACAGGTAACAGGACAAGAGGATACAACCTCAAGTTGCACCAGAGGAAGTTTAGGTTGGATATTAGAAAAATATATTCTTCACTGAAGGGTTGTCAAGCATTGAAACAGGCTGTCCAGGGACATGGTTGTGTCAGTGTCCCTGGAGGTATTTAAAAGACAAGCAGATGTGGCACTTATAGACATGGTTTAGTGGTAGACTTGGCAGTGCTGGGTTAACGGTTGGACTCAGGGATCTTAAAGGTCTTTTCCAACCCAAATGATTCTGTGATTTTGCAATTTCTAGCTTTGGCATCTGGTAACATACCACATAGCATACTAAGCCATTATCCAAATAACTATCACCTTTTCTGAAATGGGAGAGTGGAGGGATATTCTGCCCCACCTCTGAGCTCTGTGTGCTCTGTTCTTGACCCGTATATAAGTTTTACACAAGGCTTCAGTGTTTGATTTTATGAACATAAAATGCAAACAGTAATTATAGTAATGAGATTAACAGCAGATGGGAGGTTTGATTTAAATTGGGGTTTTTAGGCTACTATTCAGTTAATGAAAGTCCTATGGATTAGTGTGATTTCATGTGCCAAAAATGTACAAATTGGAAAGAGACAAGTCTGAAAGTAAAAGACCTTTTCTATCATGAAGTGATTAAACGTCTGACCTATACTATGGGGATGATGACGCCTGTATCTAGAAGCAGAGCAACCTTTCTGTACTCATGCATTAATGGGATTACCAATCTTTACACATAACAAAAGAGCATACAAAACACTCTTGGCTGTATCTGACAACTCATGCTTAAGCTCGAATAGTCCATTAGGTTTAAATTGGTCAGTATTTCCCATTTTCTGACTTCAAGGATGTCTGAAGATCTGGTCAGGAAAAGGAAACTTTTTTGTAACTATCTCCAGGCACCTGGATGGAGACACAAGATGGCAACCAGACCCTGTGAAACGCATTTCACACAGTTTAGGCTACTGTCTGTTCTGCCACTCTTCGGTCAGTCTAAGCAGAGTCTGACAGGTGTGGGAAGAACACAGGCACTAAGGTTTAATAAGAAATCTGTATAAAAATAGGCAGCTGAGAAAGCTAGATTAACTATTGCCCAGTTTTGCTACTCCATATCATGTCAATGTTTTGGGTATCATATGAAGAGACAGTCGCCGTCATTATTTTAAATAAAAACAAATGCAAACACAGAAATTTCTTTCCAACACCTATACAGATTGTTAATAAATTAATGTATATTCAAAATCTTTATTTAATATAATTTATGCACTAAGCAGTGATGCTTAAAGCTATAATTTTTATATTAAATCTATTTAAATGCAAACTAATGACTACATGCATTTAAAATTAATTTTAAATTAGAACAAGCATTTAAGCAAAAAATTACTAGAACAATAAAAAAGGTAAAAAACCATAGCATATATTTTAAAATGAAAATACGCCATACAGCATACAATATGGTGTCTGTGCAAAAAATGACTCAACAAAACTAAGACTCCCCAGTCTAGAAAAGAGGCAGCTTAAAGGGTATAGAGCAGACAGCAACATCATTAGAGTATAAAGGGACTGATTAAACACATTCTCTCATTAAGAAAATTAAAAAAATAATGATGAAGCATCAAATTAAACTAGTAGGATCAGATTCAGAGTAAATAAAAAAAATGTTTTTCTACACTGCTAAAATCTTTGGCAAATGACACTACAAGATGTAAAAGCTCATCTAAGTTTAAGGAGAAAATGGACAAAACTGTTAAGGAAAATCACTGGCAGCTCCATAGTTAGCAAATACAGCTGAAAATAACCCAAAGTTGGGAGAGTAGTGTCACAGAAAAAGTGCCTATACATTTGCCCTTATTTTACTCTTCACTAGACCTAAAATTCCTCCATCTATTGGAGCTAACCTACTGCTCCAGATGGAATTTTGATCCTCAAAATGTTACTGTTTAAAAAAATATTAATTCAAAACAACCTTCAGGGCTTTTTTTGTTTGCCAATGGTTTCAATCACATTTTAAATGTTGGTTAAATTACCAGATTGGCTGCAAGCATATAATTCTGGCATACATATCACATATTCGCCTACAGTAGACAGAGGCTCTCTTAACGCACAACATTTTCAAAAATCACTCTTTTGATAAGACTTATAAAGAAGAGAGTAAAACCCAATTAAGACAAATACTAAAAAGTAACCTTACCATTCCAGTATTAAAAAGGTGCTGCTTCTGGGCAGACAGCATAGGTAGGATAGTATATGAATGAGTCACTTATCTGCCTGTGTAAACAGAGCCCTTGCTATCCCAAGATCCTAACTAAGCCTTAAAAGCCTGATTCCAGCAAGGTTTGCCACTGATCCCAGAAACACTGTTCCAGTAATATGGGATGCAGCTGACTGCAATTTAAGCAAGTCTCAGAGGTGCAGGTAGCTGCTGCACAAATTAACACACAACTGCTTCCCATATTGTATGAACACACGAATAAACTATAAACCACAATAATGACAAATTCAGTCTATTCAATACAGAAAAATCACTATGCCTATCTAGACTGCCATGCTGAGGGTGCTAAATTTTTTATTAGAGCAAAACCTGCTACTTCTGGAAGGCTTAAATAGGAGCATCTTTACTTTTTCATATCTATGCCTCCTTCAGCAGGATTTGACAGTGCAGATTTAGTGTGGCACCCACACGCAATGCGCATGTCTACAGGCAAAAGAACTAACGGGGATAATTACACTATGGAGAAGAACTCCTGACATTTTTTACTTTACTTTCATACCTATTTAGGTATTGTCTGAAATCTGCTTTCAAGATGTAGGCATTCAAATAGTATCTATCTCTGATGACTACCTCGCTCCTTTAGACTGTGGTGATCAATACCTTTCCCTGCTACACATATGCATATTCATCTAGAAAGTGAAGCAGCATAGAAAAAGAATTGCAACAGATGCACTCATTTCCACTGAAGCAGCACTACAGCACTCTGCTTCAAGCGGGACTTGTGCATTTTATCAAACATCTCTTTGATGCAGAATTTATAAATGGATCTAGACCTACAGATGGAAAACCACATCTCAGCGAGGTAATTGTCAACAGAAGCAAGGACCAACTTGCACTCTTGTCTCCACAACTCCTAAACTCTGCACATCTTCATCAGGCTAGGGAGGAGACTTATGCCTGACTACTAAGTGTGGCTCTTGGAGACGGTGGGGGATTCAAGCCGTTTCCCCGTACAACCTGTATTCGCTCCTATGGTTACAGCTGTATTTCTGAATCAGACTGGCAGTTTGCATCTTAACTCTGAACTCTCTGCTGTCAGTGCATAATTAGTAAGGGGTAAGCATGCCTGCCTGCGGCATTGCCATCAGCACAGCAATATTACGAACTGCAAATGGGCTCAGGCTTGAAGCATTTAGCTCTACCAAGGCAGCAGGTCCCCTGGGCATACAGAGACAGGGAGCCTGCAAGTTTTGAGAAAGCTGGTGTGTGAAATAGGTGGGTCAAGATCAGGTTTGCCACAGGTGTCACCTCTTCTGATTTACTCAGAAGAGGAACCTGAGGCATCTATAAGGCTTTGCTGATAAATCACTGAGGCCTCCACAAATTCACATGACCATGAATGAAAGAATTTTGTGCAACTGCTCCCCAAGACCAACGACATCAGCATGTATGTTAGTAACATTTCTGGTTGCTAATACAGCCTATACTTGCCATGACACAGCATATTTGAAAAAAAAAAAATAATCTCCTGTAATGAGAATTTCAGATAAGAAAGAGCAGGTCAGGTGTTACCTTTTGCCTAACTAAGAGGAAAGTCAGGGTCTGCGCAATGCCCTGTCAGCATTATTTGTGCAGGTGTCTAGAGGTTCTGGTATTAGCAATAGGCAGTATTTCATTCATAACTTATGCATTATAAAATGCATGCATTATGAAATATAGATACTAATGGAAAGATAAGAGCTGACGCTAACACAACAGCAGAAAAGAACTGAACCTGCTATTTCCCTGAGTATTGGCCCTCCACTACTACTGGAGGTAAAAATGTTTTCCATTTTATTCTTTATTGGAGTCTATAACTATAGGACAAATAAATAAGGGAATAAGAGAAATAGCAAGATACTCCCCCCTCCTCTCCCTCCACCCCGGAAAAATAAATCAGGGAAAGATACTTTACTATGATCACTGTTCACTTACAGACACATAATCTTATAAGATTTCTTTTAATAGGTAAGCCACATCAAGTTAGTAGCCATAAATAGCATAAGATACGGAGAAGACTGGAAATTCCGTTATTTCACATATTCTTTATGATTTTCATACTATGTTTTTCAATACACCATCGTTGCAAAGGTAGTCAGTACTTCATAATTGGAAATATAGTATGTAAACAGAGCTAAAGTATTGGATTAATTAAAACCATTTTCTAGTCCTATTTTCTATTCAGGCCTTGACTGAAGATGTATTTGCTCTATATTAACTGCCATTTGTTAACTGTTTTAACAGTATAACTTAACCACAACCATGTAATAAAATATTTGGTTGCTCTGTCAAGTATAAAATCAAGTTCTCACACCAAGTGAATAGACAATACTGAAACCCTTCTCAAAAACAATCAACTCTTAAGGGCAAACTCTGAGGTCTGTTGCCAGTAATAAGCTTATTTAACTAAACTGATTTTTAAAACTATTCACACACCACACAACACATATGAAGTTAATTATTTCTATTATCTAGAAAAGAGAAGTGGCAGTTTATTAAAAGATCCTCAACAAAAAGAGAGGTATGCAATTTCAAAAGAGCTTACACAAAATCTTGGTTGTTTTATTACAGGCAAAAGCTATACAATCCCTAGTATCAGCACTTGAGCATCATCCTTAACTGTAAACATCCATAAAGCTGTCAGCACCATACAACAAATAGCTAACTAATACATCATATGAGCAAGCAAGTGCTGTATTTTTCTCACAGCCATGTTTGTGAGCTGTGTTAGCACTATGTCAAGGAATCAATAGCTATGAATTCCCTTTGCCAGATGTTATTTGTCCTTTTCCTGTTTAATGTAAGCAGAAATGGGATTCCTATGAAAAATTCATTAAGAATTCTACAAAAAACATTAACAGTCCAAATACTGTTTTTAAAAAGTAAAAAGTATGCATAAAAAATTACACTGAATAAACAACACTGACATAGCTAAGGAACATATGCACTTTTAGTACAACACCAACTAATGTGACCATAAGAGATGCACATAAAACAAGGAGTAAAAGGTTCTTTTCTAAACAGTGAGAAGAGCTTTTAAATTTAGCATGGCACTCTTTTGTACTAGTTGCTTTTCTAACACGGGCAGCAGTATGTCACTGACTAAGTTCTATGCCTGATATAACGAAGTCAACAGCTTAATTTTCACTGACAAGATGAAACCTAAGTCCAAAGCTAAATGCTTTGAAAATTCTAGGTTATCTAGTGCTGTTACAGAACTATGTGCTGAAATTAATACTGAATTTAGAAAGAAAAATTAGAAACAACTTATCAAGCTACCTCCTGCACAACAAGGCCAAAAAGAATATGATTTTAGACATGCACAGGTGTGCAGAGTGCTTTTTATATTAGTAAGAAGATAATATGGTTTCTGGCCTTAAAACTCCAATGCAATATAATCAACCTAGAGTGTAGAAAATTGAGAGCTGTAGCACACTAGAAAGGCCAGTTAAGAGCGCAATACAATCAGTAACCATTCAGAAAGTGTCATTGCACAGCATTATGCTTTAAAAATAGTTAAATAAAATGTATTTGGACACAAATGCCTGCTGGCAAGCTTCAGAGCTACTCACACAACAGCTTTCATCTGCTAACAAAGAAGTCAATTTAAAAGGTTAATAAGAACATACAGATGAGAAAGTGCATGCACATCAGATGCCCACTTGCTTTTCAGTAAGATCATCTTGTTTAAAAACAGTTACAGAAAGGTATTGCTTTGCAGACACATAATCTAAAACTGACCATTGTAAGAGAAAAGTACAGATTTACTAAAGAGAATCTATTGTTTTGGTTGTTAATATTCATAAAACTATGTTTTTTGGAAAATTAAAAAGTTAAATCTGTGGTTTATTTGCATAAAGAAATTGGGAATAGGAACCTTCATAAAAACTTACAGTTCTTTGCTTAGAATCCCAAACTCAACTAGGAAGTACTCCAAATTCATTCTGGATGCCAACTATGGTATTGAAATTTTGATACAAACAGTTGTGTGTTACATATAATATGCTCTGCCACCTTCCATGATGCTGTTTTATTTGTTCATAGAGAACAGGTTAAAAAAGCTGGTGCTTCACTCATTTTGGTAACCAAGTCCTTTTGAAGGAAAATCAGTTAACATCTGAGATGGAGCCTATGTTTCCAGGTCTACTGCTTCTCTGATTGGTCTTCATTGTCGTGTTCTCAAAAGGAGGTAACTCCTTTCTCAAGTTATCTAGTGGATGCAAAAAGACAAAGCTTCTGGAATACAATATGTAGCCCAAGAAGGAAAGATAGAGCACAGGAGCAGGAATTAAGGGATTATCCTGGGAAGAGCAGGATGCAGAATATCTTTCCTAGGGAGCAGAGGACTGGTGTGAAAGTAGAGGATAGGACTGCACCGTTTGCTGCAAACAAGCAATCTGAAAATTTTGTGGTAATTAATATAACTAGAGCAGAGAGCCTGCCCAAGAAGGCTTTCCTACAAATCCCATTTTTAAAGCTCTTGTGTTTTGGGGATGCTTATTTTAAATAAATATACAGAGGTCCATTTCTGTTTCCATATGGGGAATTTAATTTTGAAGTAGCATGTGGGAAATTTACCAACAATTATTATTTTATATTGTAATGTACAACCAAGAGCTACCTAAGTCATGGTGCAGAATTTGAAAATACTAGAGATGAGGTTTTTTTACCTAAATACTGTAATTCTGGAAACTTTCAATGAAGTTAATTCAGCCAGACAAGGAAAGCCACTGCCTTTCATATAAAGGTCTGAGACAATAACTCCCTTTTCCTTTATGGTAGGAGTGCTGGATTGTAGACCTCAACTAACATAAAAACCAAGTCAGGTTGTACCTGCATAAATCCAGTTAAGAGCCTCAAGAAGTTTTAATCCCAGCTCACTTTTCAAAGACAAAAAAAAAAAAAAATTAAAATATAATGTTTTTGTCTAGGTGACTGGCTTTCATCTTTTTAGGTGTTCCTTCTTAACTGAAAGGCAAATACATAGGGGGGAAAAAAAGTAATGTAACTTTATATAAGAATTGAAAAATATACAGTAATGTCTTTTAGTTCTTCTCCAAGGAAAAGAATGACAGTATTTAGTGATTTTCCTACAGAAACTTCGATACTTGTTGCAGTATGGAATAAAACCAATTTTCAATTGCCTGGAAGTCCCCAAACATACCATCTTGCATTTTAACCTGTCTACAACAAAACCAGTGAAGTAGCAGCTTTCTACATGTATACAAAGACTGCTAAATTTGTCAGAAACAAGCTAACTCACCTGATGTACTATTATCACTTTAAAAAGCCCCAAAGTGCTAGAATATGAACACAGATACAATAGGCTACTTTATATAACAGAATAGTTTCTGTTCCACCACACTGACTTAAAATAGCATAGTAGATAATTTACAGAAAGTGCTACGAGTTTTAATCACCTCAAGTATATATATAAGATCTTACTAGCCCCTTGTTACTGTTCACTGTGGAAACAATAGCTGTGGAAAATCTTTATAATGACAACTGTCTCAATAGTCTCTGATTACTACAGGAATATAAAAGAGCTAATTTATTACCTCAGACTCTGAAAGCTGGTTAATTCAACTGCTCATACCTTAGCAACAGCTGTTATCTGCTCCAGTGCCATGGTGTGAAGATCTTGATCTTTGCTTTCTATCAGCAGCTTCAGGGAGGGCAGCAGGAGGGACTGGTTAAGTAGCAGCAAACATATTTCTTTTATACACTGAAAATAAAAGTAAACTCATTCAGTGAGATCTCTGGAGATACTAACATCATCATTCACATTAAAATTTATGAAAATTCCATGTCAGATGCAAAATGGAAACCAAACTTCCACCACAAATGAAATCCCTATTGGAAATAACTCTTTGGAAACTTGAAAGGGAAAATTTAAAAAAAATGTGGATTACAGGGTTATAAGCACAACGTTTGTTATATTAAGACAAGGCAGGTACTGAATCACCATTACAAATTGGTGTTTTACTAAAAGAACAGAGCAATTAAAGCTCTCTGTGGGACTAATATATTTGTGCTTGCTAAAATACTGCAAAGCATAGGAAGAAACTTAACAGACACATATGACATTTCTGTAACTCAGTTAT
Source organism: Melopsittacus undulatus (assembly GCF_012275295.1). Classification (NCBI taxonomy): domain Eukaryota; kingdom Metazoa; phylum Chordata; class Aves; order Psittaciformes; family Psittaculidae; genus Melopsittacus; species Melopsittacus undulatus. Next base: position 26,007,038 of record NC_047529.1, on the reverse strand, counting down.
GGAATCATGAAAGTGGAACAAAATGAAGAGGGAAATATCAGTACATACAAGATTTCAGCATCATAAGGTTCTGCTGGAAGATCTTTCCAAATTTTATGCAGTATGTATTAATTTATATCTCAAAAAAATATTTCAGCTACTAAACTATGTTGGAAGTAAAATTATAACTCACTTTTCCCTTTCTGTCATTTCTAAGAATTTGGGTCATTTGTCACAACCACTTCCCATTGAGGCCCATCAGAGATGTCCCATATTTCAGGACAACTTACCCTAAGTGCCCTGGATACTGTAAGCCAGTCACTTTGAAAATGTTATCCAATTCTTAGAGGTGCTCTCTGTTTCACTCGAACATTTAGAGAGCGATTGTTGAAGGAGCTCATTGGCTAAATATAAGCTCAGAGAATTCAAGTCATATATGTTTCTACATCTTTTGCAGTCTAATGAGAAGCTTAACAATTTGATCATCAAGATGCAAGGACACTTTTAGCAGCACAGGTTTAGTACCTGTGAAAGTAAAAGCCTAAAAATTATTTGAAGAAGAGATTGTTAAATGCTCCAATTGTTAACGTGCTGCAGACACCTGGCCTTGCTTGGCACAGGGAGCTCTCTGGCTGCATGTTGCTCAGTCTTTTCTATATTTATACCCTCAAGAAACACTACCTAGAAGGTTATATTCTATCACACTGAGCTCTGAGTCATTGAGGCAAAGCTTCTTTTCTTACCCAGACTTGTTCCTTAAAACTTTTATTCTGTACTGCTACAGATTGTTGATGTTTTTAGTGAAGGATATGATATAGGAGCAAGGAATAAGAAGATTAAATAATTAAGCATTGTCTCATCAGTCATATTCTATTACACTTCTGATAATTTCATATTGAAAATGAATGCAAAGGCAGGGATCCATTCTACATGCCTTCTTTTCTTGAAAATGTGAATCCACAGCAATAAATGCAACTTATGTTCAGGAAAATGAATTGTAAGAGGCATAAGATACATAACCTGAACAAACCCAGCAATTTTACCATGCCTGGTAACTTTTCCTGTCTGAAAGCCTCTCAAAAACTAACTGGAGGAGCAGTGCCATAAAAAATGAGCCATAACTATAAGAAGGCTCTCTAAAAGAACCTCAATGTTTTGGAGCTGTAGTAGGAAGTTAAAAAAGAAAACTGTAAAATGTAACTAGGTAGTGTACATTTTTTAAGCAACAGGGCAGGGAAAGAAAAGATGCAGATGTTCTGGTGAGCTGCTTTAAACAAAGACAAAATAAATCTCTCAGCAAGCAAATGCAATAATACAGATACTAACATTGCTATTTTCAAAGTAATAACATTTAACTCAGATGATATGCCAACATTTTTTTCTTCTTAGATGCCTCACGATTACACTCTAGTACTTGTTATACAGTGTGAGGGGACATGTTCTAACACTATCTGTCTTGCTCATCACAGAGGCCTCCACATAAGAGAACACATGCTTAGCTATCCAGTTCACTTACGCTGATTTTACAATAGAGGCTTTTGAGGCCAAATGACAATATATTTCAGGTAGATATCTGTAGATTACTTGAGTAACTTTGTGCTTTAAGATAACATGTCTAGCAGACATATCCAGTCTTACCTACAAAAACATATGAATACAGAGAATCCATTGTCTATCTTGAAGAGGAAATACACATTCCAGCAAGTAATTTTACTTACTGTCAAATATCATGTCTTATGCTAAAATTTGAAATGGTATAAGTTAATTGTTTCTAGTTGTGCTTTTCTTTATAAACCAAGTGAGGCTTTTATTAGCTTGGTTTTCATATAGAAATATCTTCAGAACATAATCAGTCACCTCTTGATCTCTGATAACGCAGTAACACTGCACTCCTTCAGCCTTCCACTTTAAGGTATCTTCATCTGTGCACTAATTTTTGCAGGTTGTGTCTTTTGCCTCCCTATTTTTTAGTGCCCTCTTAAAATGCAGCTATACTAACAGGATGTTTTATTTTAATGCCATTCTTGCTAGTGGTTTATGGAGAAGGGTGCTTTTTATCTACCTTTCTTCACTAAATATCTCTTACAAAGTAAGAGTGCATTGCCTCTGTTTTCCTTATGACAGTAATATGACAAAAAAACAACCCAGTAACAAAGAGATAAGAAAAGTGAAGTGTTGAATGCCTTTTTTGCTTTAATTCTTAGTAAAAGATCTCAGACAAATGAACAGCTAACAGTTGCCAATAATAACAGGTGAGAGTTCAACACTGAAAACAGAGCCTAGAATAAAAATATATGCTTCTGAGGCTGAAAAGCTCAACCCCAAACACCTAAAGAAATAATAAATCAAGCTAAGAGAACACGAAAGGTTACAAAGACTTAAAAGAGAACTACAGTTTTCCAGACATGGAAGAAAGCAGGCATATGAGGGGAGAAGATACTACAGACCTATCAGACAACCCTTGTTAATGAAAACCATTAAAACATAAAATGAAAAACCAAACACACACACACACGAAAGTATAGAAGTGTGTTCCCACATGACCCTGCAAGAGGTTTTGTAGTTAGGAATAAGGCCACCACTATGGCATATTTTGACTTTAGCAAGACTGAAAATGTCATATGAGATACTCACTGACCTTTTCACCAAGGAATGGGCAGTAGGATAGTGCGTTCCAAACAGAAAACCCTTGCAGTGGCCTTCATCCCTTTTTCCACAGAAAGGAACTGGACAACTTGCACAACATTGAAGACTATCCCAGTAGTACAAATACCTTCTCATTTCTCTGCTACAAATGACTGCACTGCTGCTCTGGACAGGGTGAGCACGCGACCACGCGCAGTGCTTCTCAGAGCAACACAAGTGGCCTTTTTTTTCTGCAATAAGCAATCAAAAGCATTTGAGTGCCTGCCTGTCTGCCTGCAGTGAGAGGCTGTGCCTAGAGGGAGTATGGTCCTACCTGTGAAAGGGACAAGGGAAGTACTAACTAAAACTTCGGATTGCCATGATTTAGCTGAAACTTTTGTAAGACAGCTTTTGCTTTGTATTTAATTATGCAGCTGTTGATGGTTCACTGTGACACAAGTGAGGCATATAAACTGGACTTCATAGGAGTCTGTTTTGGTTCCGGTATTATTTAGTATTTTCACGGATGGCTTGAAGGGCTGGATAATGAGTACAAACAGTACTGTGTCTGGAGAGGTTGAAAGCAGACAAAAGGGCAGCATTTAAATTCAAAATTATCTGAACAAAATGATCAGAGACACCTGTGAATTAAGAAAAACATAAATCATAAACTCACATATAAAAAGCAGGAACAGCTAGCTACAAAAATATGAAAGAGAAGACCAACTGGCTGCTCTATTATTCTATGTGTCATGGTTTAACCCCAGCTAGCAGCTCAGCTCCACACAGCTGCTCACTCACTTCCCCGACAGCAGGATGTGGAGAGAATTAGAAGGGTAAAAGTGAGAAAACTCATGGGTTGAGATAAAGACAGTTTAGTAGGTAAAACAGAAGCTGTACATGCAAGCAAAACAAAGCAAATCAAGGAATTCATTCACCACTTCCTGTTGTCAAGCAGGTGTTCAGACATCTCCAGGAAAGCAGGGCTGTATCACACATGACAGTTACTTGGGGAGACAAATGCCATCACTCCAAATGTCCCCTCTTCCCCCAGCTTTATATTCTGAGCACAACACCATATGGTGTGGAATATCCCTTGAGTTCTGCTGGGTCACCTGTTCTGGTGTGTCCCCTCCCAGTTCCCTGTGCACCCCCAGCCTACTCACCGGTGGGGCTGTGTGACGAGCAGAAAATTCCTTAACTCTGTGTAAGCATTGCTCAGCAATAAACCATCCTTGAATTATCAACACTGCTTAATCACAAATCCAGAACTACCTAGTACCCTATACTAGCTACTATGAAGAAAATTATCCCAGCTGAAAACAGCACAATAGGAGATAAGCATCTTATGGCCACTAGGACCCCAGGGTGATTACAGATAAAGAGACTAGATGCATTCTCCAATTTTGGTGTTTATGTTAACTGACACGACCTAAAGGATGATGGAAAAACAGGAGATATTCAGGAGTCACACTCTTACAATCACTGGGGGGAGAAGGATTTTCCCCGTTCTAAAGAGACTAATCAGGCAGTGCCAATGTCAGACAGTCTAAACATGTGTGCCTTCCAAGCAAATAAAATAACGGTTATTTCAACTAAGAATAGACACCCTATCCACTGAATAATGTACATAAAACCCAAAACAAACACACACACACAAAAATTAAAGGTATGCTCTCCAAAAGACATTACAGAACTTTGCTGTATAAAACTAGAATGACCAGCAGCAGGTGGAATAAAGAAAGAAACCTTTTTGATTACATCTGAAAAAAGCTTTTGTAACTTTTCTAACTAGATCATCATGACTTGATGTTAAATGTTTTTTCCATCACAACCTTTGGACTTTGGAATGGCAAATGTTATTCATGGTGATAAATTGATCTCTCAGTTTTTATAATTCCATCATTCTAGGTCTGTTTTCTTAATCAGTGTATTTACTGAAATGTGAAGCCATCTAAACAGGTTAATTATCAGTAATCAGATTTTCATCTTATTCAGCCATGCAATCTCAACTCTCTAATTTGTGCATCTAAGTACTATAGCTGTGCATACAAATAAGGTACTTATATTTATCAATGCCATTCCCCCCCTTCCCAAGCAGATATGTAAAGCAATACAGCCTATGTTTGCAGGTAACTACGCAATTATACATTTTAGTGCAAATCCTTTTGCTGTACAGCATTCTAGTAATAAAAAGGTATTTTACATCAGTAAAGCTATTTTATACTTGAGGACCAGAATATCTTCACACTGTAGCTGTATACTCCCGCCTTCATGGAGGGCTTTTCCAATATCCTGTACCATTAAAAAGTGAAAGCACCTCCAACCAAAGCTACCAACCAATACCAAAACTGTCTGCAAATAGGGACTTGTTATGGAGTTCAAGAAAAAGTTTACCCAATTAAGAGAAGTAATTAAATCACAACCCATTGTTGAGCAAAACTCTTGGTGAACTGACTGCTGTATGACACTGACCCTTGGTGGAATTTGTCTTCCTAGATCACTGAGGTGTGGTAGAAAATTCTTCTTTGAAAGAGTCTGACTACTCCCATGAATGACTAATATCATGAGTTTATGAGCTATGATGTGCCATTCAACACCTTATAAAGAAAAGCTGCTTGTAGTTATAGCAGGCCTAGTGATAGAGACCTGCCTTCCACCAAAAACTTCTGGTGGGATGAATATATTATAATATTTATAATTCCATCTTACTGACTCCTTCTAGGATCTTGTTTTACACAGAGTTTGAACTTGACTCATATCAGTCTGTTGGAATATTAAAAAAAAACCAAAACCAACCAAAACACCCAAAACTGTCTTTTAAATGGAATGTGTTGCTTCTATTCTGCTTCTAGTTTTAACATCAGCTGTTCTCTATATCAGACAGTGATTACATGAAGATGATTATAAAGGATTAATCAGCCTACTAAAAATATGCACACGACTACTCTGAAGTTTTGTTAAGTTTACTAAGCATTTCTCCACTCTGTCTTCATTAATATACAATGCTTATATACAAAATACTTGAGTAATTTTGTACTTAAGAGATGCTTGTATTTAAGTACGCACACACAGTTAAGGAAGTCAGAACACTGTAATTATTACAAAGCAATTACTGGTATATTAATCTGCTTTCCATCACCAAGAGAGTTTTCACTGTCTTTACACATTTATTAGTGAGAAAATTACAAATTATTTAATGAATAGCTTTTACCATACCAACTTCAAGGCAACAAACTATTAAAGCTTTTCTACAAGTACATCAAAGAATAATTTATGCTGGAAGGGACTTCTATAGGTCAGCTACTCCAACTAGCCTGCACTCAAAACAAATCCAACAAGATCAAATTCCCCATGACATGATCAAGGTCTGAATACCTCCAAGGACAGAGATTTCATGGTCCTTCTAGGCATCCACCTATTCTAATGTTTCATCCCTTTTAACGATGAAAAAGGTTTCTCACGTATGTAGTGAGTTTTTGATAATGTAACTTGTCTCTACTGCCCTTTGTCCTATCACTAAACATCTCTGAGAAGAGGTTGTCTCCTTCTACATGCTTTCTCATCTGCATATTTAAAGTCAGAAATACAATCTCCCTCAGACATCTCTTCTTAAGACAGAATAAACCCAATTTTCTCAGCCTTTCTGCATTTATTGTGCTCCAGCCCTCTAATCATCTTGTTAGTTATCCCTCAGACTTGATCCAGTATGGCAACATCTTTCTTACAGTTGGGCCCCTGAAACAGGACTCATAACTGTGATACCCAATGTTAAAACTTACCTTGGCAGGAAGTATGTGCTTTGTCTCATACAAAGAACGGCAGATTTTCAAAATTTCATTTCCTGTGTTCTCCTTTTCCTCTGGTGGGCACCTCTGTAGCATAAGAGTCCCCAGTTTCACCCAGGGATTATCACCTGTGCACAATCTGCCCAGAAAAAAAAACGAGAGACGTATATAGGATATAAATATACTCACATACCCCCACCATTTTTGATAGATGGGTTGTTCTTTTGGGTGAGAATTAAAGTATAATGTCATGAAAAAGAGAGGAAAGAGTTTTGAGAGAAGTTACTACCCTGATGCCCACACTCTTCCAATGAAACAAAGAAGTTTAAAGCATTTTGAAATTATGATGTGCAATTACAATCCCTAAGGAAACACACATCAGACAGACTGATCAGTTTGGAATAGCATAAGAACAGCTTCTCCTGGCTTTGTGTCAGCTGATTTCTCAAGCAGAATGGAGGGAGGGGTGTCAGGAATCCAGCATTCCTAATTTTGTTTGCTTTGATCACATTCTAACAGCATCTGCCTCTCAAATACTGTCTCTTGCTTCTAAGTGGAGAAAGTACATCCAAGATTTACATTTTAATTTCCAGGTCCAACAAGTGCAAACAAAAATAAACTTCTTTTTTTTTATAGCACATCCAAACAGGGTAGAAGAGCAAAGAAAGTACATGCATCGGTACTTCTCTATTGGTAGATATGGATACAAATACATTTGTTTTATATATTTAAAATATTCTTTTAATTCCATACAGAGCTTCATGTCATGTCACAATTACACAGTCAAGACAGATGGGAAATAGTAGATACAAGTAAATTTTATCACACATTGATGGAAAAGGCAACATTTGGCATACAGATGCTATTTGATAGCTCATGGAGTTGCTTGGCTACTTTTGTCAGTGATAATTGTACCTCACAGAACCACAGAATGGTTTCAGCTGGAAGGTAACTTTAAAGATAATTTACTTACAACCCCCCTGCCATGGGCAGGCACAGCTTCCACTAGACTAAGTTGCTTAAAGCCCCATCTAAACTGGCCTTGAAAGGACTTGATACTTGCTAGGACTGAATGCACTGAAAGGAATGGGTAGCAGGCCAGAGTTTTTAAATGGTATCATGAAGTTTAACACTCAAACACATCCATACTGTCATTTTCCCAATGTAAATTAAGTTAATGCATTTCAATTCCCACCTACAATGGGTTAAAATCATGCACAGTCACAGCTTAGATCATGATTGTATTAAGCCACAGTAACACAACCACTATGTTCATCTGTGCATAAACAGAAGGGCACAAAAGTGGTTTAAAAATCATCCCATCAATCTCTTTGGCTATTAATCAGCATCAGGAAACATTTTCGCTTGAAGGGGAAAAAAGAATAGGAAAAAAAAATCACGGCAAGTCTAAATCTGGCAGGTTGGTCTTAAAATTTAGTTAAATTGAGGTGCTCATCCAGAACATGTGGGAAGGAGCAGTAAAGTGCCATCAAAGTGCTGTTTTTCAAAGATACTACTTAGCAGCAAATGTTGAAAGTAGCACATTAATATCACTGTAAATGGGAGTCCACTAAGAGAGTCTGTTGGATTGACATATACTAAGCAATAGGTCTGACAACTCTGGAAAAGACATCCACTAGTATCTGCTATTACATGTACAAAAGCACTTTCCTGCTCACCTTCCACTTTCAAAAGTACATATTGTAAACAAATAAAACCAGCTCCATGTGAAGCTGACATTATATCCTAACGTGAAAACCAGACAGGGATGCTAGAGTGGGGGAAACTCTGAATGCAAATGAAATAGAAGTCAGTGCCTTTATTCCTTCTGACAGTTTAATTGAGCCTTTCCATCAGTCACAGCCACTAAGCAGAGAGCTGCCAGAAGTCTGGCTGGTAACAGCACAGCTCCTCCTCTCCTTCCAATCTGATGGGCTGAACCCAGATATGTCAGCTTATTCAATAAGCAGAACATGATGCACTTAATCTGTGAACCCCCAGTAAAGTTAGGGGAAGAAAACAAAAAACCCTGCAACTCCTTCTCTGCCAATAGCTAAATTGATAGCTCCTGCTATGTGATCCATCTCTTGCTTAAAGGCACAGAAAGTCATAATGAATTTCCATTTCTATAGCTTCTGCCTCCAGAGCACATTAAGAAAACCTATAAGAATTTCCCATTAGAAAAAGAAAACAAAAATCACACTACAAAGCACTTACGTTAGAAATAACCAGAAAGATACAAGGCCACCAAGGCTTGCCATGTGCAGGTTTATTTGAGTAAAATATCAGATGCATAATTTACATATATAAAGCTTTTGCTTCTATCAACACAATTCCTTGTAATTATATCAAATACTTGTATTATGTATTAACAAATATCGGTTTCCTGGTATCTCTAAATAAAACCAAGATTCAGTTATCAAAAATACAACACCTACAGGTAAAATTCAGTTTTCCTCTCTCCTGAATTTTAACTTAGTTCAACTACAGCTAAAAGAAAATAAAAAAGTTATTTCTTAACATGAAAAAAAAACAATTATTTCAAAACCTCAGCATGAATGTGTTGTTTTGTTTTTGCTTTTTTTTTTTTTTGCCAGAACCAAAAGAGGTGAATTTTGGATTAAGTTAAGGAAGAAAACTTAAAACTATTAAATCCCTAAAAGCTGGTCTTTTAGAATTCTAGAACACCTTAACAATTTCTAAAATAAATTAAAAAAAAAGCCTTTTGAAAGTAGGCAGCAAGTTCCAAAGGACGACAGAGCTTCAGGTACTGTCAATAATTGGTTTAGTAAACATCTTTATGAAATGCTTAAAATGACATCTGAATATGAGACACCCAAGTGGATAAGCACGCACACATAACAAGGGGGTGAAAAGAAAATTTTATATGGTTTTGAGTGCTGACTGAAACTACCAAGGTACCTTGCTGTTTCCTCACAGTCAACATAGCATATTAGGATATGAAGAGAATCATATTTGCAATAACGAGCACTACTGTAGCTGGGGTTTTAAAATACAAGAACTCAGAAAAAAACATTAAAAAACACAGACTTAGAAACAGAGAGATTACAGCTCTTTCACTTCTCCTTCCTTTTGAGCCCTTATAGAACACAAATTGTATTTTTTGGCTTTATATTCAGTTATATAATTACTATGAAGTTAAGATGACTCATGAGTTAAAACTCCCCAGTTCCTGCATGTATCATTACATTGGCAGTAAACAATCGGTTAGCAACAATGACCCTTTTCTGAAGCAAAGGCGGAGAAAATAAGTCAAGATTAAACAAAAATGTTAATACATATGGATAAACAATTGGCTTAACTGCTCACAGTTTTCCTCTTTGCTCAAGTTTCTTAATACAACCTGCTTTGAAATGAGCTGTTGAAAACCTCAGTAGCGAAGAGTTCCTACTCCTTACTCCAACCCAGCCATCCAGATGGGTTATTCAGAAACACTAGTTCAGGAATATATATATATATATATCTACACGTACATATATATATATGAATAGGCTGCTAAGCATAATCGAACGCTATTTACATGGAGGTATGCAACAGAGGCAGAAGAGGGAGGAATGAAGAATGCAAGCATAGGAAGAACTCCACAGTAGAGCATGCCTGCAGCAGCCTTCACAAAGATGCAGACATGGGCATGACTGTGACTGTCAATGACAAGAAGAGGAGAGAAGGTTCAGATAAAGAAGGTGGAAAGTACCAAAGAATGTTTTGATTGTTGCTGGACCTCCTACTTAAGGCACAGCCTCTGCCTTCTGGATGCCATGAATAATCCCAGGATTTACAAAGAAAAATTCAAATTAATAAAATTAAAAAATCTTTTATAAGACATGTATACTATTCCCAGCACACTGTAACAAGAGGCAGCTGAAAAAAATATAACTACTTCACAAGAGTTAATGAATTAATCCTGTCTCATATCAGTGTATACTAAAGAGAGCTTTTTTAAAACCAATCATACTTGAGGTGTGATTGAGGGTAGGATGAGGGCAGAACTTCATTTCAGGAGCACTATTAGCTTTTAAGACAGTGGTTTGAGTTCACAGCACAGTGATTATAAAAGCCAAAATTCCATTTGAGACTATTCTGTACACCAAATGTATTATTTCTGTAGACAAAAATAAGAAATATACATTTTTTAGTTTTATATAAACTGTGGAATGGCATGGCTTAGATCTAAATGTTGGTTAAGTCCTTATAGCAAGTACTTAATGTTTGTCTCTTAAGACTTGTTAAAAAATGGAGCAAAAACCAAAGCACCCAAAATATAACCCCTGGAACTCCAGAATACAGTTGACTGAGAGAATACAACTAGAGTGGAGGAAAAGATAATTCACAAAGGACGCTACTGTCTACTATTGAAATATGACTTTTTTGAAAGCACTAGAAATGCGCTTGAAAGGAGGCTCAATCCACAGTAAGTATTCCTGTAAAGTACTTAATCAGTCTTCTTAGTATTGTTAATAACAGAAAGCAATGGGAATATATACAAAGAAAGACCCCAGGGAGTGAAAAATGCACCTTTGATTTTAATATTGGGACAACTCTTAGTAGGGAAGGGGAAAACTGAACCATTGTTGACTTACTCATTAAATAAATAAATACTAAAGGAAAGCAGAAAGACAATATACCCAACTGAGAAAAGAGAAATATGGAGGGAAGGTGGCAGAAGGAGAACTATGCCTCTGTCATTTCTTTCAAGAAGCAGCTTCAGTTTTCTTTTCTAAAACACTGCTAAGGTAGGGAAGAGAATGGACTAATATTTTTCTCCACCCCTCAACCTAGCAGAAAGAACTGAAGAATGAAACAGCAATGGTGACTGCACCCTGTGCCCACCACCCTCTAAAAAAAAAAAGGGGGGGGGGAAATTATTAAAACAAAAGAAATATTTTCTATACTATGAACATCTGCTCCACTACTCACATCTATTTTCATTTTTTGGTCATCCAGAGTTTCAGGTAAAGTCAACAAAATCTGGAGTATCTGAACTACTTTATTTCCCTGGAGATAATGACTATGAATTTAGCACTGAACTCTAGAAAACTAGTTGGGAATCTGCACTGGAGAACCCATTTGAGAATCACAACAGTCAGAAGTTCTTCATGCAACCAGTACAGGTGACTATTACTGGTGAAAGCAAAGGAGACAATATTCTCCTAAAGGCTTTACAAAGCCTCCCAGCAAAGCCAAAGCAGTAAAGAGAAACACTGAATTTTTAGTAATAATAGAAATTATTAAATAAATAATAAATCTCATTACAGGATGAAACCTGCAGTTTGTTCTTCTCAAGACATGGATGGTCAGTCTCACATCAGTGCCTAAGAAGATGAAAGAAATTCTCCTGGAAGCACTTCCAAGCAAAGGAAGGACAGGGAGAAGACTGAATAGTCAGCATGAACTTAAAAGGGTGAAACTGTGCCTCACCAACTTGACACCCTTTTATGATGAAATGACTGCCTTGGCAGATGATGGCTGATATTACATACCTTGAATTCATTCAGCAATGCTTTTGACACTTTCTCTCAGAAAATACTCACAAACTGATGAGGCATGGGCTATGTAAGTGGTCAGTGAAGCAGACTAAAAATCAGTTGAACTGCCAAGTCCAAATGGTTGTGACCAGTGGCACAAAGTCCAGTTGGAGACTAGTGGCCACTGTCTCTAAGCTAGCTAACCGTCAGATAAAACATGGCATGCTGTACTCACTAGTCAAATATTTATTAGTATTATTGCTCTCCTTGAAAGATACTTGACTTTTGCCTCAGAATGTAAGATTATATAAACCTTGTATCTTAGAAGTGATCATCATTTATAGATCTCTAAATGTTCAGAAAGTCACAGACAAAAAACAAATAACTGGTGAAAAAATGTCATCAGGATGTTCCAAATTAACACTTTCAATAAATACCCGTTCTGATGAGAGCAATGCTGATTCATTTTAATAATAGTTTTAATTTTAAATTCTTGGGATGGATATATGTGTCCTAGTACATACTATTGACTTTTGGATACTTTATTCAGAGGCAGAAAAAATAGCGGATCTAAGAAAGAGAAGCACCATTGCTTGTTACCATTTCTCTTATAAACCTCCTACAGACTATCTCCCACAGCCAAGTGAACATTAACTTTCAAAGGTTTTTCTCTAAAGTTTAACTCTGAACGGAAAAAAAAGAGTCAGAACTTTCTATTTCTTTTTATGGCTTTTGTACATGCTGCCAAAAATAAGAGCAAAATACATAACTTAGATTTAAGTGACTACAAAGATCTCCCGTGCAACAGCTCCAGCAAAAAAATGGCTTTCTGACTCCTCCATGATATATACTACATATGTATACAGTTTTTACAAGAAAATGGTTGATTCAATTCTGCTTCAAATAAACCATTTATTCTTCCCAGTATGACCCTTTCTATAGGTCATACTCCTCTCAGACATGACTAAATTCATTGACTGAAAACTATGTGATATTATCAAACAAAAAGACTTTGAACTTATGATTGTTTGAAGAAATGCTCACCTATTGCTCGTGTCCATCGGTGGCCAAGCCTGAAGTAGTAAAACCAAATGCTGAAACTCAGATGGGCTGTGACTAGATTCCAGAAGTCCCAGGAAGAGATCGTATCTTTTTTCTTCATTTTCAATATCTGCTATCTCCACCTGGGGAAAACAAAAGAAAAAAAAACAAGTTTGTTTTGTTTTTGTTTTTTAAGAAATCAATGATTTAAAAGAAATGAACAAACTATCTGTAAAGGACATCACTGCTGTAAAACAATGTAACAGTGTAATTTTCCTGGAAACCCATTTTATCACCTCTTATTTTCTATTACATGCATCTCCCTTCTTCAAACACCAGAAATTCCTTAAATTTAATTTTCAGGATACATAGACATGCATACATACACACACACATATTTTTAAAGGATGGGTATGTCTAGTGCTTCTCTAACATGTATTACTCTCACTTACCTATGAAGATTCAGTGGTTTTACCTGAAATTCTAATCTTTTCTCCTATAGGAAAGAGCCCTGAAAGAGGATTCTAAATTAAATTTACCCAGCAAAGAACATATGCTAACAAGTACAGTAATATTTCTCTATATAGGTGTTTGAACCTAAGAAAAACAAAATTCTACACCCCATCAGCCAGCACCAGACCACTTTATCTCAGGAAAAGTGTCCATCTGAATTCAAAATCTTCAGTTTCTGCCAGAACTTGAATTCAGGGTTCTTTTACAGATAGTTACTGCTTGCAGTTTGAAGGGTAAAAAACTGGAAGTAAAAGGTCTAACTGTTGGAGGAAGGCTGCAGTATATGAGAACCAACTTGCTAGTAAATGAGAAGCAGCTTCTGTTTAAAAGTTTGGCTATCACACTAGGAGAGCTTTCACAAATGGAATACCTATTCACTGTCTACCTGACAGGAAAAAAGTTCTTGGAGTTTAAAAATAATTTGTTACAATAACAAGGTAGCTTCCTCTGTGTTATTAACACATGCTAATACCAGATTTTAATTCCAAAGTTTGAAAACTTCCAGGATATCAAACACTTCAGCTTCATCTTATAGTTCTGTTGAAGATACACAGCATTAACTGCTAACTTTTCTTTTTCAGTCCAAGTAGTTCTAAGACAATAAACAGCAACAAAATTTTTCATAGTTCTACAGCTACCCTAAAGGATTAAAGATCACATTCCCATCTTTTCAAAGAGACTCTGAGACATCAAGGGTATATTTTTCAAAAGAGGCTAGAAAACAAACACTACTGATGCATTTATCGAGTTACCTAAGTAATTTATGACTTTAGAATATTTAGTGCTGAAAAACAGCTTGCTTCTGTCTGAAGGGTACTTCTGAAAATACCATATACCAAAACATTTCAGATAGTGAAGAGATTTTTCTGAGATCTGTCCATTTAAACTACTTTTCTCTACTACAAATGTCATATAGCAGACATCAGTTACCCACTTGTAATATCTGTGAATTCCACCTATACTTGTTGATATAAAATATTATGATCTTCAGTATTTAAATCCCAAGGCTGAAAAGAGAAGGAATAAAAACAGGAAAGGATAAAAGGGACATAAGACAGGCTAAGGATCCAAAATATTTAGCAATTTAGTAAAATATGTACCACATAGACAACAAAAGCTTTCATACTGCTTAATTAACCTCCTTTTTTAAAAAAACTAGCTCTTTAAGTATTTAAACCAAGTAGGTTGCATTCTGGATGGTCCACTGTGTACATTTTAGTATATATGCATAAACAGTATGTTATTTCAAAAAACAGACTAAATGTTAAGATCTCTCTAATGATAACTGCAAAACCAGTAAGAAATGGCACAAACAATATTAACAGATGAGAAAAACTCTCACAGAAATTGAGCCATTACTAGCAGAGAACAGATCATTCTTTACAGATGTCTGAGCTACTTTCTGGAAAATGTCTGTAAAGATGCATTATTAGGCAGAATTCCAGTAATTTTTTATGAGGTTAATTAACCTAACATTATAATGCTGCATTTTGGACAGCTAGAGCCTCGCAACATGACTGCTGATAACAAAACGCGCATTAATATGATTGAATTAAATCAGAATTAACTTATTCTCAAACATGGTGCACATCTCTGCAATATGTCTTTCTATAAAGGCGTTTTTTCAAGTCGCCTACATTTCCCACCAAGAGTAATAAAAATAAAGTGAATTTTCTACAGTTATTTATAGTTTTAAAGAAAACTATTGAAAATTCACTTTTTATATGGCATTTTAAATGTATGCCACTTCCATTTACCATGAAACAGATGAAACGAGAAAGTAGAAACGTAGCGTATAAGCATGCATAGCTTTAAGAGTACATGTGATGATCTAAAATTGCAGTGCTAAGGATAGAGGAAATGGAAGGTTAATGAAAGAGCAACAGATGGAAAATATCTAAGTACTGAATGGTAGCTGACAAGTATGATTACTTAAAAAAAAAGTACTAGTCTTATCCTATCTTAAACTCCCCACCACTCCACCTTTCAGGCCCCTTTTTTCCTTCTTCAATGTATCTTATGCTCCTGCTTCATGTCAGTCATCCCTATACTCCACACACATCTGCATTTCAAGTATGTTTTAAGCGTTATGTGACTCCTGTGACAACCTGGGTTTTTAAGTAACTCCCCCATGCCCCCTGGCAAAGAAAAGCTGAGATTCAGACATAAACCCATGCTTCAACAGCAAAGACCCCTGACTCTGTGATGATGGTCACAGTGTCAACTGTAACAGGAGTTGAAAACATCATCAAATACAATGATCCTGCAAAGACCACATCCACACTTCACATTACACTACAAGTACTCCCATTGGTTTTAGTAAGCACAATGTTTAAAATTGTCCCTTTACAAACTAAGATGACTAAAATCTATGCACAATTTGTCCACTAGCATCACTAGAAAAATCCTAAAGCACAGATCAATACTATGTACCAGAAACACAGACAAGAATAAAACATTTAAAAACTTCATTTCAAGGTACAGTTATTCCTATAAAAATAAGAGTCCTTTTAAAGTATCAGTAGATATTATCTGCTATGAAGTAAATCACAGAATCATAGAATAGAATCATAGAATGGTTAGGGTTTCAAAGGACCTAGTTCCAACCCCTCTGCCATGGGCACGGACACCTCACACTAAACCATGTCACCCAAGGCTCTGTTCAACCTGGCCTTGAACACTATCAAGGATGGAGCTTCTTTGGGCAACGTGTTCCAGTTGAACAAGACACTTAAATAGTTTCTTCACTGTTTTATAGTATGTCAAGATAATTTGCCCTGTCTCTAATTCTTTCCTTATAATTCTTCAGAAATAGAAGTTATAATCAAACCACAACAAAAAATGATAGTTCCTTGCTACAAGAAAGCAATACCTTGAAGCAGCACACTGGAATGATTTTTTGTTGTTGTTGTGTATTTATTTGTATATAAACATACCCATACACAGGGAGCATAAATTTTCCTCTGTATAGTCTTCTCTTTGTGAGGCTGAGGGAGAGCATGGTGAAGAAGCAGCTACTTCTCACAGCAGAAACAAAGCACGCTCTGTGTTAAAAGGCAGGAATTTTACTGTAACAGAGGTGAAAGCTATCTGAGGTGAAACTGCCGAGGATAGTGAAGCCTGCTGTTCTGTTGTAATAATGCAGCAAAAAGCTTTAAAATTCCAATTTTAATTGAACACTCTTTGTAGACTCTGGACGATGGCTCAATGTTGCAATGCAAATAGGCATTGTGTTTTTACCAGTATGATCCTCTTTAAAACCATGGAAATGGGACAGTGGAACCCAGTGTCCCCTCCCTTCTTTTTACCCTTTTTTTAATTATTATTATTATTTAAACAAAACCCAGAAAATCCCTCTAAACCACTCAAAGGTTTACTATGCAAAGACAACCGTGAACTGTTCAGAGCCTCTATAGTACAAGTGCCTGTAAAGAAGAAACCATAACTGAACAGAATAATAAGGTCCACAGCATGGCAGTAAGGAGTACACTTGAACTTCAGATGATTCCAAAGGAATGTGAAAAAAGGAAGGAAGGGGGAACAAAAAAAAAAGGCAAGGAAAAAGAAAGCAGAGTTTCAGTTTTAGCAACAGATTTGTTCAATTCTGTCTTGATTTTCCCTAGTTTCATGCCTTGTCTTTTGGCAGCGGAATACAGCTGGCTACACATTTTTCATGAAAATAAAAGGCTGCACAAATATTTACCACAGGGGGAAAGTCAATTAGGAGAATTAATTTGAGAAATGATGCTCATGATAGATTATAAAATGAAATACAAATTAAATAATACCAAACCTTATGTTAAACTGTTTAAATACACAAATTCATTATCCAGGGACTACACGTGTTTAAAATCAAGTATATGCAAACATCTGCATATGCTAATGTTCCTTAAAATATATATATATTTTATATATATAATATATATATATAAGAAAATATATATATAAAGAAACTCACAAAGCAAAATATGGGCTACAAAAAACAGCACTGACTGTTCCTGAAAACTGCATTACATACTAACAGCTGTCAGAACCAGTGCAAACTCCTCTTAATTTCACATTCTTCTCCTGAGCACTTTTCCATCACTTCCCAGTTTCTTCTGTTACTAGGCAGCCCATAGAGGAGTTCTAACTCATCTCACATTACCTCTGCTTAACAAAGACAAAAATCAGTCTGCCTGTCTTAAATATTGTCCAGAAGAGAAAATTAACTGCATTTCTGAATGAGAGTGCAGACTGCAGCTACAGCCTGCAGCAGCTATGACATGCCAGAAGACAAAAGTTAGATTTTCTTTTTATCTGACATATATTACTCTGTGTGCCTTTGAGCATGGCTACATGATTGACTGATTGATGGCTTGGCTTTGGGAATGAAGATTTGGGAAGGTCTTTACCCACGCTTACTACAAGTATGATGACCAAGGGCATGTGGGATATGCAAAACTGGTCAGAAAAAAAGGCAGCTTTGGCAATTAGGAAGTGTTCAACCAGGACTGACAACTCCTGGGCAATCAGGAGTGACCCATGCCCTGGTCTGCCTGCATGCAAGGTTGGATCTGCAGCTTCCCATGTGCCTTGACACCTGCCATTTCAACACTCACCTGTCCATACAGACAAGTTAGAGGAGAAGGCCAAACAACATACTTCACTGAATTAGCCATTTTTCATCACACAGTTATGTTCAGCTTACCAGCAGCAGAGACTTAACACAGCATATGATCCATCACAAATCTTACAAGGACAGTCTTGAACTCCTGTAACTCACAAATGTTAAGAAAACTAAAACAAAATTTATTGCTGGAGTCCAGTTATTTAGCAAACAATTGTAGGAAGTTACATCAGACAAAATCCCCACAAGCTTTATAAAATATGTTTCTATACAAAATGTGAAGTATATGGCATGGGTGCTTCTACTCCTAAAGTACAAATAAAAAGATCAGTCTGGCAGTTGACTGAGATACTCAAGCACTGCTTCCAGCTCTGGGGCCCCCAACAAAAGAAGGACATGGACCTGGGAGAGCAAGTCCACAGTAGGCCACAAAGATGATCAGGGGGCTGGAGCACCTCTCCTGTGAAGACAGGCTGAGAGAGTTGGGCTTGTTCAGCCTAGGGAAGAGAAGGTTCCAGGAAGACTTTTATAGCAGCTTTCCAGTACCTAAAGGAGCCAGCAAGAAATCTGGAGAGGGACTTTTTACAAGAGCATGTAGTGACAGGACAAGGAAGGATGGCTTTAAGTGGAAAAGGGTATAGTTAGATTAGATATTAGGGAGATTTTTTTTCCTCTTAGAGTGCTGAGACACTGGAAAAGGTTATTCAGAGAAGCTGTGGATGCCCCATTCCTGGAAGCATTCAAGGACAGACTGGATGGCGCTTTGAGCAGCCTGACCTAGTGGAGGGTGTCCGTGCCCATGACAGGGGGTTGGAATTGGATAATCTTTAAGGTCCCTTCCAACCTTAACCATTTTATGATTCTATGACTGTATTCTTCAACAGTACACTATCAGAGCATAAACACACCCTTTATCTGACTTGAGCCATCCAGAGGAAACTTGGAAGGCATTTTCTTTATATCCAGTGCTGAAACAAAAACTTAATGCACTTACAATCCCTCCTCAAATAAAACGCTAACTGTTATGCCTGATCTTACACAGATTTATGGAGTTCTTTTCCATCAATGATTAGATCCTATTAGGTACCTAAAATGTTGAAATTGCTCAACATGCTTTATCCACTTTCAGTGCAGAAAGTTTTGACTCATCTTTTTGTTGCATAGATTTGTTATTGCTTTATAGATACACATCATACGAGACACATGAAGGGAGTTCAGATATAAAGGACTGCCTCAAAAGTTTGTTCTGTAGCTTTTAGAAACCCAGTATTTTACAAAAACTGTAAGATAATACACTCAAAGAATGAGAAGGCTAAACAAAGCTGAGGACATCGTACATGACTGATAAAGAAAAACTTTGGCAAGTCAGTCTGCAGGATCAGTTGTTTAGTTCAGCACGTTATCTCAGTCTTGAAACTGCAGTAAGCTTAAAATCAGTATTTACAGCAACAGTGGTATATTGCTGTATCTAAATTGTGTCCCTAAGGCATAGATACCTAGTATATAACAGTCTCCTGATCCTAAAGGACAGAGACATCTGATAGAGTTGTAAATGCTTTATTGCTGAAGCTCTATAATTTGAGAATCTGGTGCTGACTGACTAGCTGATTACCTAGAGAGAGTTTTGTTAAACAAGACTGAAATGCCAATAAAAAGATCTGTCCATTCCAATCCAAACCTCTCCTACCATTCTGAGATAAAATACAAAACACTGTCTATTAACATACAGGAACGATGAGCAGGAAAACTAACGTTGACAGACCTTCTGCCTCCGTCTGCCCAATGAAATCTGTTCTGCAAATTACATTTTTACTTGCTGTGAGCATGGCAGAGCCATGATTTTCATCAACAGTTTTTTTCACCACTAATGGTCTCAGGAAATAATTGATAAGGGTGTTTGTACCCAAAGAATCAAGATGTAGGAATCAGAAAAATATTTTCCTTCATTATAATTGTTTGTTTATTGAGAAAAGCTATATTTGTGCTTAAAAGCAACTCTGTATATTAGAGACATTTCTGGTTTCCAAGAGCTGCAAAACCTACTGATTTACATGATTATAAAAATTCATTTTATTAAATCCACCAGATTGTAAATGTAAATATTTCAAAATATGTTCATGTTTGTCACTGCAGCATAAATTTGAATTAATATGGCATTGAAAATAGAAACACTAAGCAGGCATTTGAGTAATCCCTTATCACAGTACGTTTTCCATTTTCCAGGACTCCCTTGTCAAATGGACTGTTTTTATTTATCTCAATAGCACCATCACTCTCCAAAGCTCTAGTGGTACAGATTTCATCTACAGTGTATTTTAAAATAATACAAAGATCTGAAATGAAAGATTTTATTCAGATTTGAGATAGGGAATGATGATAGTAAAATTTGCTTCCACTCACGAGAACAGGGTTTAACACAGTTTATATGCAACGACAGAAAGGATGGATTATGATTTGATAGAATTTCTATAATTGCATACGACAATAGTCTTGCCTTAAGGAGTTTACAATATAATAAGGTAAATCAGCAAAGAAAATAGTGCCCCTCCTCCACTAACAGGCCAGTCAGGATTGGCCAACAAAGAAGTTCATCTTTCCATTTGGCCAACGAAGAAGTTCATCTTTCCATTTTGTGGGTTAACTTGCAGACTGTCAATCCCTATTCTGCAGGTATCTGTTCAGCTACTTACACACTAACTAGCATTTATATTCTGAAACACACTGGGCCTACAACATTTTTTTAAAAAGAAGACTTATAAATTGTGACTGAGAGGGATATCCTCATAGACACAACAGGGTCAGGCTGGGGGGAGTAGTAAAGGGCTCGAAAGAGCAAACCATCACATTCCCTAGTCACCTGTCTGCCAGGGTATGGGCAAGAGCACACACAAAGAAAGGAAGTCAAGAGTAACCAAGAGAGCAGCTTGGGCATGGACAGTTTGAGGTATTAGTTGAAGGCAGGTTAGGAGGAGACATCACACACAGGCAGACAGAATAGGTTAGAAACTAGCAAACCGATCTGTTTTGCGTGACACACACTGACAGACAGAGATCTGAAGAAGGAGGGAAAGTGGGGAACTACCCCATTTTTTCTCCTTACTGTTTTTCCCTCACTGTATTTATAGTCCCATTCTCCAAAGTTTAAGAGATTGTAGTGCTGGAGGAAGCCATTATTGCAATCTACTCTGATAATCTACACACCTCTGTGCACAATTTTATCTAATAATTTTGCACTAAACTTGTAACATCTGTTTGAGCTAGAATGCTTCCTAATAGATTGTCTTTTGATTAAAGTAAACAAATTTAATATCTTCATGGTAAATTATTCCTACCTATCAATCGAAAGGTAAACCATTATTTGATCTTACCAAGATTCTACCTAACTTGATCTTGCCACAGGAAAATCAGCTTGTCTACACAGTGTTGTTTTCAGTTCTTATTCCTAATTAACCTTCTCTGACTACACAGATACACTTTTCTTTTTCCTATTATTCCTAATAATATTAGGATTAGGATTTCCTAATCCTAAACCAACCTATCCTTCCATGTGTGTTTTTTGACAACTGTTTGCTGCAGAATGCTGGGCTGGACTGGACCTTTATCTGAATCAGCATTGACATTTTTATGTACTTGCACACTAATTAAAATTTACATTCTGAAACACACTGGGCCCATATAATTTTGTCATATACATCTTCTAAGTAAAACTGCAGGAACACAAGGATTCAGGTAAGCATACGTAATGTGCACTCTCACAAGGTAGCTAAACAGCAATCAATGAGGTCAAGCAAAAGCTACTTCTCAAAGATGTATTGTATAGACTTAACCTCAAACTTAGTATCTCCTTGCAACTCTTTCCCCAGTATTTATCAAAATTTTGAGTTTTAAACAATAATGTCATACAGTACCTTTCACTCTATGTGCTAGCACTATAATGCCATGTACTGAGTTAAATGTGGTCAAGAAATACAGTTTAAAGAACACATTTATACAGCACTATGTTTTACATATTTCAAATATTCATACTGTTTTAGAATTAAATTTAAAAGTTTTCCTAGAAAAAGTAGTATTGCCAAATTACTATGATGATGCACTGACATAATCTGCTTCCTTACTGAGCTTTCAGTCTCAGTACTGCACTTGCATCCTATTTTTGGAAACCCTTTTTCGTAAAGCTGATAAGAACTTTTACTCTTGAGAAAACCCATGGAAAGCTGTGGTTTAGATTGCAAAAGTGTTAGTTTACTCACACCACTGCTGGGTAAGAAAAGCGCAATTTGAAGAGCACATACATACAACTGAACAGCAAACCTGGCAAGTTCAAAGATTCCCTGTGTGTTATTAAAAAAAAATATGCTGGTGCGTGTCATTTGAGAAGTCCATCTTTCCTTTAGCACAGATGAGTTTTACCTTCTTAGAAATGTATTCGAAATATATTCCATGCAGAGGAACCTGTCAGTTTTAAATCAGGCTTTTTCATCTTACTTTCTCCATCCTCTCAAATTCACATATGAATAATCCCACTTTCAATCCATTTCCCCCCTTTGTAAATGGAAACTTACATGGTAGCAAGTCACAGCTGAGAGATGGTAACTTAAAAAACCTGTTCCACTAGGCTCATAAATGCTCCCATACAATGATGGAATTTCATTCTATTTTATGAAATAAACCACCATAGGAAAAACATGATTTGGTTTGTAGGCTGGATCATGCTGCAGATTAAATTCCTTTGCTTGAAAGAAGCAGTTTTGAAGCTATGTTTATGGAGTTATCCCAGTTAATAAAAATCAACAGCTATACTAAGGACTATCCACTTAAAAAAACCCCAACAGATCAAAACTAACAAAAAATAAAAAATCCCAACACATTCAAAGTACTGTTGATTTCCATTACTAGGGAGAGCATAACCTGAGATAGTGACGTAAAAGGCCTACCTCACATCTCACCTCCATTTAAGACCAACAAGGCCACTGGAGTTCATGGTGTAGCATAGTCCAAGCTCTGAACTCACAAAGAGAACACAGGCCACTATGACCTAGACTTGGGTAAAAAACAATCGACAACTGACAGATCAGAAATGTCTGCTATCAAAACAACAATCTGATAGCAGTCAATATAAAATTAAGACTGAAGTTGAGGGTTTTACATGGCAAACTGTTCACAACCCATATCTTCTACCCCAAGAGAAGAACTCTAAGGTCAGGTTTTCTTGAACTTCCCCCAACCTGCACTTCACACATTTCAAGTTATTATGAGTGCTGACCACATATGAAAGCCTGCTGCATATAGATACTGAAGTAATGCATACCATCCCACAGGTCAAATCCTGCTCACACTGAAGCTGGTGAACAAGATGAGCAAGTTACGGGATTCAAGTTTAAAAACAAACCAACCAGAAGCTTACTGGTGATGAATTAAACAAAGGCTCAACCACATGCTGAGCTGCCTGTCTTGTAGAAATACCCAAGAAATTTTTCATCCGAACTGATTTATATATTGTTTAATTCCTTATCTGCTTGATATGCAGCTCACTAACAATAAGAAATACACACAGATTCAATAAAACATGAATGTGCTGCCTAATGCATGAAAATGCATAACTTGTGCAGAAAATAAAATCCATTCATTTATATTCTGCAGAAGACTATGTCCTAATCTGCAAATACATTTCAGCACAGAGAAAACCTCTAAACTAGAGGTACTAGATATTAATACAGACATTAGGGCAAATCAAGAACAAAATATGCATTTGAAAGGTTTATATGTCTAGTTAGCTAGAACTGAAAGAGAGAGGGTTAACATACATGTCATTTAAAATCTATATTGACTAGGTGTCAGTTAATAGGTAAAAATTTCTATCTTTGTAAATAATGTCTAAAATGAAGATCTGTGCAACCTGAGGGACTTAAAAATGTGTAAGCCATTTTACTTGTATGTGCCAGCTACTAATCACTGTTTCATATTTCAGTCTATGTATAATATACTCTACATTTAGCACAGACAAGTGTTGGAAGTTGCAACCTAGAAATTACAAGATTTTAATCTTTCAGTACTACTTTTAGCTTTAAGCTGTTTAATTAGCATCAGTCATTTCCCTCAACACCTTATGCAAGTGGCTCTTCAATTTACCTTTCCTGATCATCACTAATATCAAGCATGCACAAGCTCCCAGTATTCAGCTAAATGTATAACTGCTGTCTCAATAACCAAAATCTGCTATTCTTGCTAACAGAGGAAAAAATATTTTAAAAGCTGCTTTCATGTGGATTAAAACCTGTCAAAATTAATCTTTCCAAAATGTCATCCTGGAGATAGGCTAAACTGACAAACTAAACGATCCTAGACCAAGAGCGCTTAAAGTACCAAATGGATGGATATCACAAAATTATTTAAGCTGTAAAAACTGAAATAAATGAGTAGCACGGTTGTAGCCATAAAAACTATCAGAAGGCAGCACTGTTCAACTGTCATACCAAATAGCATTATGGAAGCACTGCATTGGTGGTTTTCTTTTTGATTTTACGTAGCAAAAGTCCTAGCAGTCACAATCATCACAGTCACCATAGTTGAGTCCCTACATAATAATAGCCACAATGTGTGGAAAAAACAAAACAAAATCAACCCCCCCAAAAATGGCTCAAAACCCAACAAAAAAAGAAAGCCACCACTCGATTAACATGAACTACCAAAAATTACTACTATTTTAGGAATACCTGAGAAGTGCTTCCCAGATGATAAGAGTTTACAGACCTCTAAATAAAGCGTCAGCTAGCAAGACAGTTGATGGAATAAGACAACACTTTGAAAAAAAAGCATGGCATCAGCTGAACATCAGCTATTAATATAAAATATTCATTTGAGCTATTAACTAAATAATGTCTAAAGAAAAACAGTTTTACAATTCATTATATTTTCACAAGGCTTTGACAATATTCCTGATGAAACCACTGAAGAACCTGATCTGCTAACAAAATCTACAAACAAACAAACAAACCAACCCCCTGGTTTATGATCAAATAATAAATGTAAAAAGTAGAATTTTTATGATTTCATGACTGCTTCTTTCCTTATATGAATTAAATGATGTTTTTGGAGACCTGGAAGCATTTAACAGAATATTGCATGCAAAAAAGCTGGAAGAAAAAAAATCTATGGTATGTAAATGACCATATGATAACAAATGAAATGTAACAATGGTAAAACCAAAAGATTTTAAAATATGCTAAATTTGCAGCATCAAAACAGGAATCTGAGCCTCACTGAATGAAATTCAGAGACCTCTGAATGTACAGCTGAAGTCAAGAGAGCAGTTAATGTGTTGGCATGCATAAACATGACCTGTTGATTTCCACAGGGAAATCACATTCACATCTCCAACTCCTTTTCAGGAGGTATACTGTGTAACACAGTGGGCTCTGAGATAGAAGGAAGAACAGTTACAGAGAGAGAAAACACCGTGGGTTTAGTAACATGATTGAATTATTTACTTAGTCTGAGTAAACAACAGAAGAAGGAAACAAGTGATGAAGTACATTAAAACAGAGCAGAGACCTTTGATTTTCTGGATTATACTATCCTATAAAACATAGAACAATATATACCAAGTCACATAAAGAGGTCAAAATAATATTTATTTTTTTTAAATCCTACAAAATTTCAGCATGTTTTGCACTCAATACTGCATGGTGTACCAATGCCGAGAATTTAGCAAGAGATACCAAAAGATACCCAAGAATTACAGTTCATCCACTAATTTCTTTGCAACATAATAACAGAATATGGAATACACCACTATTGAGCTCTTAATTTTTCTGAAACTGAGATAAAAGCAGAATATTCAATGATTAAACCATTTTCCACTTACAACTTCATTACAAAAGACCTATTATAATAAAGTGAATTGTCCCCCATGACTCCACTCCAGAGCATTCTTATCTTCCTCTGAAGCAACTGCTGCTAGCCACAGAATACTGCAGTACTCAGGCCTTGCCTTCAAAACTATCCTGTGCACTCAAGCTGTACTGCTTTTCTCTCTACTTTGTCTTATCTATTTTACTTGTGTAGTTAATGGAAAACATTTCATTTGCATCTTAAAGTATTTAATTAATCATACAAGCTATAATTTATGTTCACAGAAAAAATACATTTCACATGTTCTCATAAGGATAAATTGCACCTTCAAGGAACGGAAATTAGTGTTTTAAAATATTAATTAAATTTTAAATTAAATTTCTTAAGCTTAATTTTTATGCAATACCAGTAGAGAAACAATGCTATGAGAATTATAAACATCACCATAACAAATTTACTGAAAGTTGATAGGGCCATAAATCTTTCTTTTAATTCAGCATTTCTCACAAATAAAAGGTGTCTCAGGATTAAACAGATACAGCTCCTTCACTTGTATTTTGCCAGATCAAGCCAAATGCAAAGTCACTGTTACCTGATAAATTACTTCAGCAAAATGACTTGGGAATTCTTAACTCTCACTGTGCTTTCCAAATCCTCGTGTTTAAATCTTTTTGACACAAGTAGAGGCAATAGGAAAATGCTAAAAATCAGTGGACGTTGACTTACTCCCACTGAGACCTTTCTTAATGAAGTCATATGAAGAAGCTTCATGTAAACATAAACACATTTTTCATATATGGAGAAAAGAGGAACAAAAGAGCAATGGAGGCTTGACAGTCATACCCAAGTTTTCAGATAGCCACAATGTCAATACAGACATTATTAGGGTTGTTGAGACATATAAAACTTGTATACGGCTTACATAAATAGACTACATGAAGGGAGGACAAATGTGTGGGGCACATACACAACACAAATTAATCTGGCAATTTCAAAGCTAAAATTAGGGGAAAAAAACGACCACAAAACAAAACAGATAAGAAAGGTGCCTAAAGTTATGATCTCAAATTTGCATTACGTATTTCTCGTGATTTTCAAAAATGCTCAGCTCTCAGCAGCTCTGTATATCCCAACATCATGAAAAAAACATAAAGTAACAGTATGAGGTGAAAAGCTAAATGAGATTACCTTCTCTAAATGACAAAGCTATTTGCATTTAAGTGGCATGCAAACAGTAATTACATTTTGCATCTGCATAATAATTAAACAATCCTTTTCAGACAAGGTGTGTCTTATAGAATCTTCACAGTTATTAACTTCTTATCTTAAACTAACTCTTGGTTTACCTATAGAAGCTTTGTTAGTGCCACTATAATTTCCTGAAGCAAACCCCTAACTCTTATTACTGTAATTTATGCCTTGTAACTGGTCACTGAACTGGAAGACTTGTGTATACACACATCACATGTTAGTTGATACCTTACATATGTTAGTGCCATGAGTCATTACATTCTGTATTTTTGTATGAAAACCAATGGATTTCTCATCTTGGATGGATAAAGTTAAAATCTGATATATACATTCAACCCATGCTCTTCTCCTTCCCCTCAACATTTATGTATATATATATATATTTATATATATATAAAAAGAAGTCAGTACCTTGACCCATATTTTTCATGCACCAGTTAACTAGAAAATTACAGAACCTGAAAAGCTCAGATAAAATTCATCAAGGGGATTAAAACAACGCATGCCTTCTCCCTCCAGCAGTGTGGGATGCTACTGAAATGTGAAGACTCTCAAGCCTTTGAAAGATGAAGACCCCTGAATTTTTAATTTTGTTAACTAATCATGAGAGAATTGGAAATTGCTGTGTTTCTGACTGTTTGATAGGTAGCTGCTTCCATAAAGTACATTTTTAATTTTGTAAGAGCTGGCCTGTTTCCCAGCAATACCTTGATTTGTAGGACCACTACTTATAGCACCTAGAGCATAATTAAATATTAAGTCCCTCCTTGATATATGCAAAGTCTGGCTAAGAGGATTAGAAGACATACTGAGGGGGGCTTTCACACATTTTCTGGTAACTGAACACTACAATATCATTACAGTTATCTTTACTCAATAGGAATCCACACTCATCCTTTATGGTGTCTGCTGTCCCTTTCTGTACCAAGCAATCAATGGTAAAGAAAAAGAAGGATCCCCTTAAAGCATGTAAAAAATGTCAAGCAGGTAAGGATGAACCAACCTGGAAGTAAGAGAATGAATAATTTTTTAAAATATTTGCAATTTAAAGTTCATTTTTAAAAAGCCCCAAACCAACAACCTTTAAACACATTCTTCTACAATCCAAAGTTAACATTGAATCCACACATCCCCCTTCTTAAAAAAAGTGGTTCTTTTTAATTTATTACTTTGCTTGATGAGAAAGGATGACCAAATTAATAATGGTGTAGTGATGCTAGATAAATTGATACCTACAGACTCAACATAGTATTCTGAGCACATGTTTGAAATGTCTACTTTTTGACCCCACTTCACCCAGGACTACCCAGCAACCTGATCAAACTTTTCAACTGTGTTTCAACATCCCCTTCTGTAAAACAGGGCTGCTTTTTGAAGACCTTGGCACCTGAGACATTAACTTGCGCGAGAAATACGCTTAGTTAATGGTTTGCCCAAAGCTTGCTCTGTGCTTTTCAGCAGTCATGGAACTACTGAATACTGCAGTGTTCTTGTACCATGAAGGACTGTGAAACACACAGAGTTTTCACTGTGCTATTTTATTATGCTAATTCCCCTGTTTATGAATTCACAAAATATGCAAACTTAAACATCAAATAAAATCATTGCTCACTTTTTAGTATCAACTTGTAGACTAGCACTTGACATCAGCTGACTAGAAGAGAAAAAAATATGTGAAATATAGTCTAAAGCCGTGGATCACTCATTTGTTTTCTTGGACATTTGTGAAGAACTCTGAATTCCAATGACTGGTACCTAACAGACAAACCAATATGACTCTCCTGTCTAAATCACAGCAAAAAATATTCAATGCACAATCACTAGCACAAAATATTCAATGAAAACAAAAGGTTCTCATCTATCACATTAGCTTGAACTGACGTGAAAATTAGAATAATGTTAAAATATGCTCCAACAGGACTTTTAGCAGCAATTTTTAGCACTCTTAAGCAGCAATTTGGGTGAAACCCCAATGATTTTCATACATGTAGATGTAAGCACAGCCTTCACTATTGCAAAGCAAGAAAACAATCTCTGAACTTAGCTAAATAATAAACACCATTTCCAGAGACTTTTTATATTACAGTATTGTATATATATTTTTATACAATTAGCTCTGAAATGTTTGAGCTTTTCTAGCACAGGAGTTAAGCTTTTTACTACATAGCTTTATGCACTACTTGCTTACTCACAGCAAAAGAGTAGAGCACTTAAGTGATCAGCCAGTCTGTGTTTGGAGCAAAGAGATGGCCACCAGGGGAATTAAATTTTTTTTCCCCCCTAGGGATTGGAGGCATTCTTCCCTCACAAAAAAAACAGGTATATTTTCCTGATTGAAATTAGGAGTATTCTAAAAATCTGCTACTTCAGGGAAATTATTAACTGATCATAGGGATAGACCTAAACAGGCTGGAAGAAGGGGCCAACAAGAATCACACAAGGTTTAATGGCCACGCTGCATCTAGGACAGAAGAAGTGGGGAGGGCTAGGCTGTGGAACAGCTCTGTGAGAGGGCCTTGGGGGTCCTGTTGGGCAGTGAGCCACACGAGCTAGCAGCATATGTGATGCACTCAATTTTTCAAATATCACGAGGCAAAGCGAATGGATGTGTTTCATGTTGTAAAGTTATATATATTTTGACTTACTACATTACGAGAGAAAATCAAAAGTAATCAGACCTCATATATTTCTCAAACAAGCGTAATAAGCCCCACAAGATTTCTGACAAATACAGGTTCTTTTTCTGTCTTCTACAGACATGGGTGAAAGCTATTACTACCTGTAACTTTTTTCTTAAAACATACTCAGGTTGAATCTTTTAGATTTGAACTGCTTTTATATTGGAAAGCAGGTCACAGGCACACAGATATTGACAAAGGATTGAATTGAAGAATCCAATCATACACAAACACCTGAAAAGCAGTTGAGGAGTTAAGTGCTTGTATTACTGTGAATGCAAGAGAAAAAGTAATTTCTAAAGAAAGCAAGAGATAAGCATTTTCTGTTCTTTTTAAGATATTATTAGGATTATTCCCTTGGATGATCCTAGCACAGTGACTCAGAACTGATATATTGCTTTTGTTTTAGATGAATATAAAATGTTTTTATGCATAGATTTTTTGAGGAACTATTAGAAATCTTCAATTTCAGTTCCATAAGGTGGAGGAAGGAATTTAGAAAATGGATGAAAAGTAACTCTGCTCCTGAATAATTTTACCTGCAGCAAGAGATATTCCTTATTTCAAAATAGTATGCAAGCTTCAAAGACAAGACGACTTCTTCCTTTTAAGCCTTTAGTATATTTACATTGTAGTTAAAAATGCAGAACCTCTAAAAACACGTATTATTATGTATTACAATATATATTAACCACTTCACCAAAGTAACTGTGAAATAAAGCAGTTAAAATATTAATGAATAACCGACAGCCTTGTATATCTGGATTTTTTAATACTGTACTTGACAAACGCAAGCATTTTCATTCCTGAGAATATTCACTAGATGATCCATATTAGTCTTAGATCAACTTCTACACACACTAAATAAAAGGAAGCTAGGCATTTTGTTACCCTTTAATTCAGAAGGAAAGTTAATGTGTTTTAGTCTTGAAAATCAGAACTCTGTCTCTTTTACCTGGAAACAAATAAATACCTAAATGTATCTTCTTCCATCAATCATTTTATCTTATTTTTTTCCTGACTTATACACTGACAAAGACTTAAAGCTATTAGTTGGGCAGTTAAGTATATGAACTGTTTTTAAACAATTACTATCTTTCAGTTGTTAGATACTGCTTCTTAGGAGATCACAGCAGACCATGACTGAAAGCCCTCTCTGTCTATTAAGTCTTTCCATGTGAGAATGTCCTTAATGTTCCTGCTACATAGTCATGGAATAACACTTTAAGATCCCAGAGATAAAAAAAAAGTACAATAGCCAGTAATTCTCATTCTAATTCTGATTATAATATCACACCAAATAGAAGAAAGGGAGTGAAGGTAAAATTGACAGGAAAAAAAGGTCAGAAAATTAAAAATGTACAAGCACCTCAAAGTCAATGCTTGACATGGTGGAAAATCATTAGTGTTTAATCGAGTTTGGTATTATGTACTCCTGATCCCAAACAAAAGCTGAGGAATCCATTAACTTTACAGAGCTTTGTTTTACAAAGCATCATAACGTATTAGAAACCTGATTCAAAAGAAAGGTAGAATTAGTCCCCATACCAACAGCATGCATCACAACCATGTCCTGGTAAACCACCATTTCATCTTATAATCCTTGTATAAAACCAGTCATTCTATAGTTTATAGCAATCAATATTAATACCTTTTTTTCAGGCCAGCAAACTTTAAGTACAGCTTGCGTCCGGAAGTACACAAGTAGCTTGCTATCTTCGTCATTGAGATGGAAGGCTTGCTCCAGGATTTGCAATACTCTGATGCGAGGCTTCACTGCTAAAGAGTCATCACCACAGAAAGGTCTCAACCACTCCAAAAGGTCATCTGAAGAAACTACTTTCTCCCTATAATTAAAAAATACAGTGTTCATCAGTCTTTGGTAATCCTGATGAAAATCCTATGTGTATTTTCAAAGCTATTAACAAGTACATTCAATACATAATAAATATGTAACACTGGAAGTGGAAGAACTCACCTCTGTGAGACTGCAAAGAAACTAGCCCCATAAATCACATGCCTAAAGCTAAGTAGTGCAAGTTTGGCACACCAAATAACCATGTAATACCATAGAAATCCATATATTCCCCCACATGCTACCCTGTTTGCCAGTTTTCTGACAACGGTCATGGATTTCAGCACCTGAAAATCCAGGCCTTATCATGGTGTCTGGTCCTCACTGGTGCCTGTACTTCCCTGCCGTCTGACTTTATGAAAAACCATTCTGAACGCTTGCATTTTAAGTATGACATTTTTGTATCTGATGCTTATTCATTACATATTACGTTCTATATTCTCTTTCTTTCCTTGCAAGTCCCTTCTTTACACTCCACATATACAAATTAATGTATTTTTCTGATTTGGCTAATTAGAAAAATTCTTAATTAAAATATTTGGTTCAAATAGTGTATTATATTGAATATATTCTAACTGTGTGAAAGCATTTAAAGTGCGCAGATTACCATGAAATCATCAACCAGCTAGCAGTTGCAGATAATCTATTGTCTCCCTAAGAGGCTATAAACTAACATATAACAAATTACTAAATGCTATTCTGCTACCTTTCAGTAGTATTTTAAACTAAAGTTTGGTTTTTTTTTCCTCTGGAGAAAAAAAGAAAACCCATGAAAGTGGTTCCAGGTGGAGCATAATTTGTAACTAATGTTCCCTTATTTGTCTTAACAAGGCAGATGGGAAAGTAATATCAGACAGAAAACACCAATTTAACCTGTCTTGCAGCTCTGAAATAATAAATATTGACAGCGTAGGTTTTCATATTACAAGGATTTCAATTTTACTTAGGCTTTATATTGTCTGAATGACACTGTTAGCTCAGAACTTCAGCTAAATTAGTCATGCTTCTCCTGAACAGGTGGCATTACAACTGTAAATTAAAAGTTTGGGAATTAAGAGGACCTGCTGGAATGCTTCAAGAGATTTTTAGAGCTCACACTTGATGTTTATGTATGTTTTCCTGAGGGAAAGATTTATATTTTGTAAATTGAGTAGCTGAGGTTTAAAGTGATATATAAGAACAAGTATTTAAATGAATGTAAACAATCTCTTGTAATCACCGTGTCTTTCACTCCAGCTTATTGTTTCAGCAGTTAAATATTGAAGTATGCAAACAAAAGACCCAGAAAGTGCATCTCAGAATAAAATAGTACCAATTCTCACATTCTACCTTACAACATTGCAAATGAAATTTACAGTTGATTTTGACATCAATTCAGTCTAGTTCAGTACCCAATATTTATCCAATTCAGTGTCAGTGGAGAATACTCCAAACAATAGCATGATTGTTTTTGCGTGGCTACCAGAGGGCATGAGCTTTTTTTATCATACATGAGTTAGTCTGTATGTCTAGAAATAAAACTGGGGTTTGTTTTTTGATTTTTTCTTTTTTTTTTTAATCCTTCTCTTTACCAGAAATTCCAAAAAATGTCAGTGAGACATACAGAACATTCTGTATGTCTCCATACACATTTCATTATGTGACCTGAAACAGGGACATCTCCAAAACACAACAAAAAAATGTGGTGAAGCATCATCGAACAGCATTTGTTAAGCTGTTTCTTACCCTACAAACATTCACAAATTTAGATATCTAAATTAAGATATCTAAAAGTGAGTCACTATTATTTGTAACTTATCAACTAAACTGAAACAAAAGCAGTGAAATACTCCTGGTAGATATAACAGCTAAGCAGTCACAGCATAAAAAACATTTACTCCAACCACCATAACACATAATTACCTAAATTTTAGGTTCAGTGCCTTGCTTTCTTCCAAATGATCAAGTAAAGGCTTCTATCAGGTCTCAGGTTTTGAACCTGATAAATGATAGACTGTTCCAGAATAAAGTCTTACAAAATTAAGCTCAAAACCATTATAGATGCCCATGAAGAAAAATCATCCATATTCAGTATCACACCTTCAATGTTTTCATGAGAAGTATCTTTGAAAATCCTAATCAAAAAAATCCATAAAGGCAGTTCTTACCCTTTCTCAACACTTGCATGCACTGCAGAAACGATGCCTTCTAGGATCCCAAATGGATCTTTCACTGATGTGGATGAACCACCATTTCCACTGTTAAGCGAAGACATAATATTACCATTTAAATTGTCCTTGATGTCATATACCACCTGTAGGATTTACATGAACTGTTCAACAATTCTAGCAAGTTGCTACTTTTCCTGCTTAACTAGTACCTTTATTTTTATATAAAAATAATGTAAGGAGCAACAAGGAAAGAGAAATACTAAAATACTGAAACCTGAAAGAAAAAGAATAATTAACATTTAGCTCTTCTAGCTCAGATTAGCTCAGCAGAATACAAACATGTAATCTCATTATTTTAAATATCTCATCAGTATTGACTAAAGAGATTAAAAGTGACACATAGAATCATAGAATCATAGAATAGTTAGGATTGGAAAGGACCTCAAGATCATCTAGTTCCAACCCCCCTGCCATGGGCAGGGACACCTCACACTAAACCATATCACCCGAGGCTTCATCCAACCTGGTCTTGAACACTGCCAGGGATGGAGCATTCACCACCTCCCTGGGCAACCCATTCCAGTGCCTCACCACCCTAACAGTAAAGAATTTCTTCCTTATATCAAGTCTAAACCTCTGCTGTTTAAGTTTCAACCCATTACCCCTTGTCCTATCACTACAGTCCCTAATGAATAGTCCCTCACCAGCATCCCTGTAGGCCCCCTTCAGATACTGGAAGACTGCTATGAGGTCTCCACGCAGCCTTCTCTTCTCCAGGCTCAACAGCCCCAACTTTCTCAGCCTGTCAAATGTCATCTTTTCAAATATTGCTTTGCAGTACCACTACTGGGTTAAAGCAACTTGACTGTAAACTGAGTCAAGAGAATCCTCTCTGTTGATTCAGCAGATTTCTCCCTGGACCCCTGGCTTCACTTTCCATTGGAAACCGAGGTTCATGATTATCAGAACCAGTAAAATTGAAACTATGGAATATGTGGTCAGGAACAGCATGTGGGAAAGGGGAGGGTCAAGCCACCCATGAAGCGGATGCATGCATGTGTAGGAACAGAAAAATGTGAATCATGCTGCCTATCTGGTGTTTCAATAGAGTGTTGCAGGTCAAAAGGTGGTAAATATTTAAAATATAAATAAAAATCACCCCAGTAGGAAAAAAGGACATTTTCTGCTAAGACTTTCAGCAAAATAAACCTAAGATGTGCATAGTGCTTGTCTCTTCATGGAAACCACTGCAGTGTCAATGATGCCTGGATGAGCTAGAAAAACAACAGTTTTGTCTATCTTAAGAGTTTGTCAATGCTGCATTAAAGAGAAAGAAAAGCAAGTAGCTCCAAAGTTAGCATACTAAAGATGACTCAAAACCCCAGAGATAAAGTGTATTTTCTCTACAGTTCATCAGCATATCAAAGCTCTTCTGCTACTAAAAATGTCAGCCTCTTCCTACATGATCTTTGAAGAAGAATGACGAAATCTCCAGTCTACCCTAACTCTTCTGTCTAAAGCTAAAATACACTATATAGCTGATAGTAATGTGCAAAAATAACTGCAATATTCTACTTTTTTGTCAGGAATTATGAGAGCATTCATAATTTTCTAATTTATTACTTCGGTAAGAAAAATATATTGCCTAAAAATGATTATGCTATATGGCATAGAGACCT
Source organism: Melopsittacus undulatus (assembly GCF_012275295.1). Lineage (NCBI taxonomy): Eukaryota > Metazoa > Chordata > Aves > Psittaciformes > Psittaculidae > Melopsittacus > Melopsittacus undulatus. The sequence goes on along the minus strand of NC_047529.1, from coordinate 25,971,533 downwards.
GAATTTTTATAACCTTTAATATCTTCAGTCAGAACTTTCTACTTTATTTTTATCTTAATAGGTGACCAGCACTTCTGTGAACAATACTAGCTTTAAAACCAACACATGAAACCATTCAGAGCAGATGAAAGGTAAGCTGTTGCACAATTAAACCTTTGTATATTCATTTTATATTGCTAAATTGCATTAATAAGTTTGAAGTAGGAGTAAAAAGCTCATAACACTAGCCTTTTTTTCAAAAATAGTTACATTTAACTATGATATAAATGCCATTCTTAATACCAATCTTATCGTATGGCAGTTAAATAAATTTAAAAGTGATGTTTAGGTATTTTCCTAAATATCTTCAGAATATGTGGAAACAACCAAATTATCATTTACAGTACAAAAATACTCAGGATTTTAGGCTCCTGAATAGACAAAATGTGTGTCCAAAGAATTGAGTGCTCTGTTATGGTTAAAAAACCAACAAAAAAAATTAGATTTAAATTAATAGTACTGCAGAAGTGTGGATACAGTACAAATAACAGCAGTATTAAAGTAGTCATTTTACACTAGCAGCTACATGCATCAGTATATTGTTTCACATTTGCTTTAAAATGAAAAACAGTAAGAAAAATTAAGGTATGTTCCCAGAGCGAAGACAGATATAAACCACTACATTCATGTTCTCTTTACAGGCCTGATTTAAATTTTCTTGTATTATTATGCTGAGTTGTGGTGGTGGTTTTTTATTTGTTTGTTTTTTTAATTAAGTTTGTAATAAAAAGACATCAAAGCACATTAACGTGGCACATCTAAGGAAAATTAGAATACCTGTAAAGCTTGCTTACTAAGAATATGAAGACTGAAATAAAAAAGGACATTTGCAGCCTGTAAGTACTTAAAGTTGGCCTGTAAGAAAGATGGGGACAGGCTTCGTAATAGGGCCTGTTGTGATAGGACACAGGGTAATGGGTTTAAACTAAAAGAGGGTTGATTCATACTAGATCTAAAGAAGATCTTTTCATGATGAAGGTTGTAAGACACTGGCAAAGGTTCCCCAAAGAGGTGATCAATGCCTCATCTCCAGAAACATTCAAAGTCAGGTTGCTCTTAGCAGCCTGGTCTAGTTGATGATGTCCCTGCCCATTGCAGGGGGATTGGACTAGGTGAACTTCAAAGGTCCCTTCAAAACTAACCCATAGTATGACTCTATGGACTCCAGAAATGGAGATCTACTTACCCTAAATTACCTTTGTATACATCAGCAACTGCCATATCAAAGGATTCTGACCAGCAAACCTTGTATTTTGGGTATGCTCAATTTTTAAGATTGGTTCTGAACAGTCCTAGCACTGGCTCTTCAAAAACCTTTTATCTCTCTAATTAGAAATGAAAAGTGTTAGCTCCTATCACAACCAGGCTCTGACCCACTCAAAAAAACCCTTGGAACAAAAGAAACATAAACACAGAATTAATGGGCATTTCTGAAAACAGAAAACCACTGTTTCAGACGATACATCTCTGAAGCCAGTTCCCAGGTAAAACTGATGTATGAACGTTTACAGAAAGCTTCAAATTTGTGATACACAGACAGATACTATTCTTCTAAACAGGAGAAAAGCAGAGGGGAAAAAAGTGAATCTAAGCAGTAAGTTACAGTTATCTAGAATAAGAAAGTATTTTTTTTTAATCTAGAAAGATTGAAAACTAGCGGGTTTTTAAGTTTAGTATTGCCGTTACTACCTAATAGAGAAACTAACGAGATTACAGCTCATAAGACAAGTAATTGTGTCAAGTTTCCACAGATTGTTGCCTTGTTCTTAATAATTAATGATTAAAAATAAGCAGCTACTAAAGAAACAAATAATAAAGGTTAGTCTCCCACATAGATTATATGCTATTTTATGCATGTTTTAAACAGCATAACAGGATTCAGTGTTCACCTCAAAACTCTTAGGTATGAGACTGGTGTAATTATACTGATAAAGGCTTAGTTTGATTTTAGCTCAGCTTCAGAAAAAACTTATGCATATTTAATCAAATTCCTCAAAACCAGTAAAATACACAGAATCTTTGAAAGATGAACAAATTAATTTCACCTTTTAACCTAATTACAATGCTCATCAAAAATACCCAATATCACCTTACTTTTCCAGTCTTATTTTCCTATTTCCATTTGCATTTCCTCTATGCATCGGTGTCCTGGGTTTAGCAGTAGCAGGCATTTTTTGTCCTTCTTAGTAGCTGGTGCAGCACTGTGTTTTTGAGTTTTGGCCTGGGAACAGTGCTGATAACACTGATGTTTTTAGTAACTGCTCAAATGTTTAGTCTGACATTAGTCTCTGCCAGGGAGAAGGGAAAGCCAGGAGGAAGCAGCAACAGGACACCTGACCCAAACTGGCCAAAGAGGTATTCCATACCACAGCATGTCATGTCCAGGATGTAACTGGGAGTGACCCAGCAGGGATGGCTCTCTTCTGGGCAGGGCTCATTTTGGCAGCTGCTATCGTATTCTCTTCCCTTGTTATTTCCCTTATCATTATTATTATTGGTGGTAGCAGTAGTGATTTGTGTTATACCTTGGTTACTGGACTGTTCTTATCTCAACCTGTGGGAGTTACATTCTTTTGATTCTCCTCCCCATCCCTCCAGGACCAGGGGGTGGGGAGGGGAGAGGGGTGAGACAAAGACTGCATGGCTGTGTTTAAACCATGACACTCTGTAATATTATCTTCTTACTGAATTTCATAATATGGAGGATATTATTTCAAGTGTTTTTATTTTATGCTCAATTTTCACTTCATTCTCTTTATCACTGTAATAGACAAACTTCACATAGGTCATTATCTGCTCATTTATCATGAATTAAATGGTATGATCTTCCCTTTACTCTGGGGGGGGGCTATGAGGGAATGGGACAGGAAGGGACAGGACAGGACTGGACAAAGGAATAAAGCAAAAACACACATAGGAAAAAGGAAAAAAAACTAATCTGTACCGATCACATTAGGTCACATCACACACCAAATGAGTTCACCTGAAGCATCCATCTAATTCTCTCATCTTTGCCTCAGTTTTCTCTACTCGAGAGACAGGTATTTCCCTCTTTACTGGAAAGTGCTGCCTAGGAGTTACTGGTCACAGTGTCTGACCCAGAACTTGCAGACATTCCAGCTTTGCAATGCATATAAGGAACAAGAAATTCAGTCCACAGAAAAATGCTGGTAAGAAGCAGCGTAGAAAGAAGAATTTTGATAGGTTTCTCATACTCTACATGTACATGAGACTCATTATAGCTGAACTAAGTAGCCTTTGTGAGTTATATCAAGATGCATCACACTGCTACATTCCAGTAAGAAACAGCAGGACAATGGTTATCAAAAAGCAAGTAATTCTTCATCAAATGGACAAACCCAGATGTTGCTGTGCAAAGCTCTACCATCATTGAGGCTGCTATGAACACTCTTAAACTGAGTAACAGGAGGATTCAATTTTCTGCCAAAGAGGATTGCAGGCACTTTGACAGGCTATTGCCTTTTCATCTGTGGCACTTCAAAATACTGTAAAAATACATACTTGCTGAAGAAAAAGTAGAGCCATAAATTATTTTCCATACTAGGCCTGTTTCTCTATTTCTGGCATGTACATTCAGATTATACTGCCCACCTAATTTTTCTGCATGCAGAGTAACAATATAAATCCTCAAAGTTTTATCTGTATAAACTGGTCTTAGAAGTGACAAACGGTGTCTGCAGCCATCTAACAACGTAACACTCTTTGGTATTTGTTGCATGTATCTCTTTGGAACAGAAATACTTCAGGAGAGAGTTTTTTTTTAATGTATAGTTGTCCTGGGTTCAGCAGTAGCAGTCATTCTCCTCCTTCTTAGTAGCTGGTGCAGTTCTGTGCTTTTGACTTCCAGCCTGGGAATAGCACTGATTACACCGATGTTTTTAGTTGCTGCTCAGTAACATTTAGTCTTGACCAAGGACTTTCTGACTCTCACTACTCTGCCAGGGAGGAGGGGAAGCCAGGAGGAAGCAGAGACAGGACACCTGACCCAAACTAACTAAAGAGGTATTCCATACCACAGCATGTCAGGCAGTAAATAAACTGGGGGCAGTTACCCAGAGAAGGGTTAGATCACTGCTTGGGTCGGGCTGGGTATCGGTCAGCAGGCGGTGAGCTGTTGTATTCTCTTCCCTTGTTATTTCCCTTATCATTATCATTATTGGTGGTAGCAGTTTGTGTTATACCTTAGTTACTGGACTGTCCCCTGTGGGAGCCACATTCTTTTCATTCTCCTCCCATCCCTCTGGGAGTGGAGGAAGGAGGGGGGGGGGGGAAGTGAGCGAACAGCTGCATGGTTTCTGGGTTGTTGGCTGGGCTTAAACCATGGCAATAGTAAAATGAGAAGCATCTGTTCACTTATCATGGATGGTGTAAAATTATCTTGCCCTACCCCCCAAAAAAAGGAAGGGGGGTTGGGGGAGGAAGAAAATATTTATACTGAACTCACTAGGTTATAGATACTGTGGTTTTTCATTTGAAATATTCAGTACATCAAAGACCCAGCTTGCAAGAGGCAACAGGCAGCACTCCCCAACACTACATCAAGAATGCTCCTCAAATGAAAAAGTCCCTGATAAATTAATTTCACCTGACTTAAGAAAAAAGAAAAAAAAAAAAGCAGAAATATGTATTTCTGTACTGCTCTGAAGGAGAAAGAGCATCTAGGACAGGATTCTTAAGAGCTCAATGATATTCTGTCAACAGTGATGGAAGGAAAAAACCCCACAAAATCTCAGACTCTCTGAATCCTGGGAGCACAAATACTGGCAGGGATGTAGATGCAAAATCCCAGTTCTTCACTCTCTGCTTTCTATCTTAAGAATTTCACATCCTATCTCCCAGTTAAGTTGTTTCTGACAGAGAATATCAAGACAAACACAGATTCCATCACGCTAAGGCATGGGTCAGAGCACTGCTAGTTTCTTCGTAAGAGGATAGGTTACTCTTATTTGGCTACAAAAATTAATGGGCTTCCACGTATCCTAAACCTTGTTAAAGAACAAGAGCACCTTCACAGACTCATTCAACCCTAACAAATAATTTTCAGCAAACAATTGTCTCATGCATTGTCATTTGAGCCCCCAAACCACACCCCCTTATTATTTCACCATCCTAATAAATATCTTCATTTTGATGTGTCAGGATAAAGGCTGAACCTTAATGGACATGCTGATATCTCACATTACATGCCAAAGGAGTTTTATAGTCACTGCAGCTACAAAACCAGACAAATCTCTTGCCAAATCTTAACAGAGGGTGTTACAAATGGCAAGCTGAGCCAGAACTGAGCATCAAACAAAATCAAGGAAAAGCACTTTATTTCACTGAAAGGCTTTTCATAGTGTGCTGAGCTTTCCCTCACCTGTGTCCTCACCACAGCTGCAAATAAGTCCATAAGCAGGTATTTTTCAACAGTTTGATATTCCCAGAGGTGACTACATTCTCCCAATTGCCAGACAAGCTAAACCAGTTTCAACCTCAGGCTTGTGAAGAAAAGCCATGTCCCTTCTGGAGTATAAAACCTGATGTACAGAGGCTGCAGCTAATCAAGCAGGAACGACTTCAATGCAGGAAAATCTGCTCTCTTCCCTTTCCAAAGACATGACTAGTACTGAAGAAATGCACCATGACTACAGTAGTTTCAAAGTGTTTCTCAAAAGTGTTAAACTGTAGTTTAGAAGCAAGACTATAAAGAATATAGTCAACTACAAGATCATAATCTTGAAGTTCGTGCTAACTTTAAACTCACTCTTAAGATGATTGTCAGCCACAACTGTACTTCATGTTCCTTTGTATCATCCAGGTTTTGCTTAGATCTCAACAGAATTATTCAGGGATGCATAAGTATAAATTGTGTGGAAGCTAGTGATTCTGCATTTTCTGTTTTCCTAACTTTTTCTTCCATATTTTTAAAGTAAGAGATGACTCAGTTTGCTGGGGTTGCATGAAAGGGTTGGTTATTTGGTTTGTATCATGCCACAGAAAAGACATGTGCTGAGGTTTGGGGCTGTGAATCCCAGAAAAAGATGGAGCCAGTGTGGTACAGTGTGTGGATTGCTCATGTATGATAGCACTAACAAGCAACAATCAGTAACAATGACAACACTGGCAAACAATAGCCTTCCTCACATTAGAACCTGTTTCTCTCCAATAAGTTAGCAAGTCAGCGGTTTTTAGGCTATCATTGTTGCTCTTAAGTGCTGCTGGAAGCATAAAGCACTCACTTGCTCTTTAATGTGCAGGTAAGGCATGACACAAAGGGAGATAGAAGAAGAGCAAAAACTCTAAGAAGCATTCTTTATTAGAACAGTGAGAAAAACATATAGGTTATGGTTTACTGACAGGTGAACACATTTTTCAAAATGTTTCAAATAAAAACAAACAAATAACTGCCCAAAAGAGCTGCAAGGATCACCCCAGCAAGTTAATCCAAAGATGGAAATCGTACATCTTCCTGTAGCAGAAGCTGTTGTGACAACAGCCACTGTAGGCCTCCATTGCCCAAATACCCACATCAGGGTATTTGCAACAAAAATGCCTTTTGATTCTGTTCAAGAGGAAAGAATTATGTGCAGTTGTAGGTTTGCCAGAAATTCACAAGTGCATACACACAGAACAATACTTTAAAAACCAATGTTTTTAAGAAAAAAGCACCTTCTAATAAATAGAATGAGTTCTGTGGCTTGCCTTGTTCACATTGCCTGGGCTTCCCAAACTAAGTAAATTATAACTGTCCTATCTGAGTATTGAAATTATGGGTAAAAAGGAGCGTAAATGATCTAACTCATGTCCTGTTGCTGCCCCATTTTCTGAAAAATCCAGGCATTCAAAGCAAATAAGTACTAAGTGTAAGAACAAAACAAAAAACCAAACCGAACCACCGAAACCCACCACCCCAAGAAGAAAGATTTTTTGGCATGCATTGTGGCAGTGTACTTACCTTAATATACATACGATCTTCTTTATAGCACATTGGACAATATCCTTGGGAGAAAGACCTATATCTCCAACAGCCACTTGTAACAACTGTTGTATCATGTCCAGAGGTTGACCATCTATACACATAGCAACTGCTTGGTCATGGATTTTTTCTTTCTCTGACCTGGACAAATCATATAAATAGCCATACTTCTGTAGTGTATCCTGTGAACAGATAATTTTTGAACATAAATCAGTGTGCTCTTTATTTACAGGGCGGTTATCATTCATAGTCTTTCTATGAAGGTCTAATATATACTATGAAAAAGACTGATGGATGTGAATTTACAAAAACCAGGCCAGCAAAAACAAAGGTACAAACCTTTAATAAAATAGGACAGAAGATTGATGTCCATCACCACTAGTTACAGTAACACTCAAAACAAACACTTTATCTGTAATCATTACCTGCTCGCTGTTTTTCAAATACATGATAAAACTATGAGTGAGTGTTTCCAGATGAGCAAGAGATTGCTGCAAGTGATTCAGAGCTTCTCCATAAGCAACAGATGGATTTTCAGCATCTTTCATATCATTCTCCAAAGTTTTTTTTCTTGATTTCTCAGAAAGATGGATGACTATCTTAATAGCCTTCTTAGTCACTTCTATCCTGGCTTCAACTGGCAGCTGAAAAAGATTATGCTATATTTAGTCATTCATCAACTGTACGGTACCATTTGTATTACAGCAGTGCCTGGAGATCAGGTTGCTCCACTATTCTACAGCACAGCATAAAATTAAATGAAGTATTTTATGACAAACAACTTTATTTGTCATTTATTTATAAATTATTAGTATTCCATTACTTTCTTCTGTTGTCTTTCCTTTGATTGATGTTGAATCTGGCTCATCTTAAACCATATGAAAAATATTTTTCCTACTAATATTTATTATTTTGTAGACTACCATCCTATAATCATTTTTAATTCCACACTGAGAGGTGTCAGGGGCTCATTTTACTGGATTAACTGAGAATCCCAAATGCTGAAAATTAATTTAATGTTAGTTTTATCAGGTTTAAATCACCTTTTAAAATATATCCCTAACACCATAATCATAACCAAGTAACAGCAGGAAGTCTACAACTTTTACATCAACCTATTTAAAGCATAAGTTATACAAAACAGTGATTACAGTTACTACTTTGAAAGACCTGTATAAGTAGGTGTATCTAGCCTTTAAATAGAAATATGGAAGTCTAGTTTTGGGGGGTTTTTTGGCTGGTTTTTGTTTGGTTTTTTTGTTTGCTTTTTTAGTAGTGTTATTCTTTATTTTGTTTGGCTGCTGGTTTGTTTGTTTGGGGTTTTTTCTTACCTCTAAACTTGTCACAGAGTTGTAATTTTTAAATGGATTCATACATACACTGAATTTTCTCCTACCTCTCCATCTAGCTTGAACGGGTCATTCTATTCCAGTGCATCAGAATGGAATTTAAGACTTCCAAATGGAGCCTCACAAGCTTCCAGAAACCAAGATTATGTTGGAAAAGTATAGAGAAGAAAATACTCTTTATATAGACAGTATAACAGCAAACTGCCCTTAAGTCAAGAAAGACACAGTTTCACCTGTAAGTCCAAAAGAAAATCTGAAATACAATTTTAAAAATTCATTTATGATTTGTTAGTTTATAACCTCAGTTATAAACAGTTTTTAGGATACTTGCAATATCCCTTCTAATGGGTAGGGGCCTCCCCTGATTAAACTCACTGCATTAGGTACTTTTAATATCAGATATCTTAGTTACTGGAATACTGGACAAAGACATAAAATTTTAATCAAAAGGCATAAACACAAGAAACAGAAAACAAATAGAAAAAATATCCCTAAAAAATCACAAATATGTAAGGTTTGTTCTTTGTTTTTCATGCTGTGGCTGCAAACCACAGTAATAGTCTACTAGATTTTTAATGATAAAAGCAAAATGGGTGGACATTATTGTAAGAGTTAAGCAAACTTGTCAGTATTAATAGGGTAAATACAAGGGATATTTTACCATTCAGTTCCAAATGCAACTCAGTTACATTGCCACCAAAAATAATTAAATATGATTTTGTTACTTTGAACATCTCAATATCAGGATGTGCTATAAGCAAGGAAAAGGCAATACTCTTCACGTTAAAATTTAATGACGACAGATGGATTTACATATCCATTTTGTAAACATGATACAAGATGAAACAGCTACATATTTCATTTCCCCCCTTCTACTGTACTATCTAATGTTCAAAATGCAATTAAGAGAGATGCAACAGGCAAACAGTTTAAGTATTCCATCTAACTGCTGTATCATAGTGAACCGTGAGAATACACTACTGGTTTAGAAGTTATGATGCCATAAACACATACAGAATAAAGCATTAAAAAGAATACAGGTTCTTCCCACAACTATTTTAATTATAAATTCATATCTGCATAGTGCCAAAATGAAGCACTACTGACATATTACTTCTCTAGTTATTTTATTCCAAAACATGAATGACTGCCCTCCATACTTCTAGTCAGCTTCAGTAATGAGATTTGGTATCATACCCCATGATAAAAAAAAAAAAAAAAAAAATTAGAAGTAGCTTAGGGGCTGGTTCATTCTTCGCTTGTGTGTAAAGTAAAGTTTTATTTTTAAAAGCTTTTACAGTTTTGTTGTTTGGTTGCGGTTTTTTTATTCTGTAGGCTATAACATGTTATGAAAAAGAACTAATGTTTTGTTTCATTTTCAAATCAAGGAACATCACACACTATTTCAGCCCAACAGATTTTACTCCTCAGGGTAAAAACTCATCTCAGACACCCACTTCCTTGAGAATATTTAAGTATTCATAATGAAGTACTGTACAAGTAATATTCACTTTCACATGAAGATGTTGACCCTGCCACTCTTATTCCCAGTATATTCAAATATGAGATAATGGAAATAGCTCCTTTTACTATAGAAATATTCCTTTTATTGCCACAGGAGCCTGGAATGCCAGCAATGCTAAAGGACAGAATGGCTGAGGCTGGAAGGGACATCTGGAAGGCATCTGATCCAAAGTCCCTGCTCAAATAGGGTCATCTAAAGCAAGTTGCATAGGACCAAGTCCAGGTAGCTTTTGAGTATCTCCAATGTGGGAGACTGCACAACCTCTCTGTGTAACCTGTGCCAGTGATCAGCCACCCTCATAACAAAAAACGTTTCCTGATGTTTAGAAGGAACAGTTTGGTTCAGTTCCCATCTCTGCCACTAAATCCCAGCTTTATATTTTCCACTGATCAAATGTCATGTAGCCCAAGCCAACCAGATATACTAGAACAGAAAGCATATTAAATTAATTAATTCAGAAGTGTGGTAAGCAGTTATGGAATAACAAAAGCTGATTCCCAGTTCCTACAGGGGGAGAGGAAAAAGGCAAAAGAAGAAAACTTTTGGATAAAGATAAAAACAGTTTAATACGTGAAGGGGAAAAAAATAACAAACCAAAACTATGTGATGCATATGCCACCTCCCACAAGCACCAATGGCCAGACAATTTCCAAGCAACCTTGGAACACACCCTCTAACCCTGTTTGTTACTGCTGAGCATGACATTATATGCCATAGAAGCCACCTTTGGACAGCCAGTTCAGCTATCCTGGCTGTGGCCTCTCCCCAGTTTTTGCCTACCTGCAGCCTTCTCAAGCCTGGAGCATTGAGAAAAACAGAAAGCCCTGACACTGTACAGGGAGTGCTCAACAACAGGTAAAGCACTAGAGTGTTATCAACACTGGGTTAGTCACAAATCCAAAGTACAGCCACACAGTAGCTGCCATGTGAAAGTTCATTCCATCCCTGCCAGATCCAGCACAGTTCATCTGGAGATTAGTGTAAGTTCTAATACATGTAAGGAATCCGTTTAAGAAAAGACATTACTCATGAAGTTTCCTATTATGCAGTCTCGAAGCAGATTTAATTAAAATAACTATTAATGGCACAGGACAAGAAAGTACCTGAAAACATACTGATTTTAGAAAAAGAAATACTGTCAATACCTAGGAAGAAAACAAAGTCAAACAAGACAAACCAACTGAACTGGAGAACAGTGATAAAATGTGATAAAAGAAGCTAAGTAATTTGGAAGCTAACATCTGAATGCAGTCATGCTATGCAAGAATACTATTAACACATTCCTTGTACATCTTCAGGCAATGTCATGCCCTGCCACTTTTCTTAGCATTTCATACAGCATTATAAAGTCAGTCAGCTGGACAAGACACTGAATCTCACTTTGAGGTTTTGTTGTTTTGCTGGTTTTTTTTAACTGAGTTTTTTATACAGTTATTTAAAATGGCATTTAAAATAATTAAAATTGAAAGAGAAAATGGTACAGGTTAATATCCAGCTGTAATAGGTCTCATTCTACTCTCATTTGGTGTGTGGACAAAATCTGGACACTGTATTCCTACTTAAGTAAGAAGAAAATGATCAAAAAGCATTACTGACTCACAGAAATTAAGAGCTAACCTCTCAGTTGAAAATATGAAGTTGCAAGCAAAGTTCTTCCTTTGTATCAGAAGTTGGAAAAGAAACTATAAAGGATGGAACAGTAAACAAAAACCGTCATCAGCCATAGTCTGAATAAACATGGCCAAGCTTATGGAATGCTGCAAGGAAGAGCCCATGTGAGGGAAATTTCACCTTTTTCTGTATAGAAAACGTAACAGGTGATATTGCTGCTTTTTATTCTATTTTAGTCATTTGAAGCTATAGTATTTTCTTCCTAATCAACACATTGTGCCCATCTCTATTTGTAATGTGTGTTCAACAATGAAAACACAGCAATTAAAGTAATTGTTTTCAGTTGTGGTTTTGTTTTTTGCCTTTGTCATGTTGGACCCTTTTTTCCAGAGTACTACTAATCAACAATCATCAGGGCAATGACCTATGAGCTTTGAAACAGATGGTTCTTTGAAAACATTACCAACTATCTAGCACAATAAATAGAACGCTGGCAACAAAGGAATAAAAAAGAAAAAAAAATCCCCAAATTACCTAAAATACTTCACACACAAATAGGAATAAATGGGAAATCATCAAGATAAAAAAGATGGTATGATCATTACTATAATTAAGAATCTATGAAGTCAGCATTATTTAAAAAAGCAAACAGATCTATTGGAAGATGTCAGACTCAAAATGTATGCAAAAATATATGCAGCAATTCCACTGAATATTTGGAACATCTCCTTTTAAGGCAGAAATCTGCTCCATACATGCAATTAGGCTATGTTTACCAATATGAAAGTGGACTGAATTATTATTTACTAAGAAAAACTGGAATAGCTATTCAGAATTAAAAGCATTTTTGAGTATAAGTGCCACAAGCAGAAACTCTCTCAGTGTTTGTAGCACTGAGCTGCTGTGGTCCAAGTTCTTTGGTGTATGAAGAGGGTACTGATGAAAAGTAAAGGATTTCACCTGTTTCATTTACAACAAACACAAGAAAAACAGTGCATCAATCTCCACCTTCTTCAGCTGAAGATGGATATAGTGGATCCAAAGAAGAGTTGTCATAATGGAAGAACTGGGGGCAAAAAAAAAGAAAAGAAAATAACCACACACATACAAAAGTTTAAGTAGCCTCTCCTGAATTCTGTGGAAGCAAACACTGATGACTACCTCTTTAATATAGCAAGATATATTAACAGCAAGAATTTCTAGTAGTCACTAGCAGCGATCATATGTGAAGACAGTATTCCCTTGTCTCTAGACAAGAGTCATTCCCTGGCTATCACAGTTCAAGGTCAGGCGACTGAGATCCGGGATGAGCATCAAGTCTTTCCTGATAAGCGTGAAATGCTCAGTGTGATTATGGGATAAACAGGATCAAAGCACCTGAACAAGACAGTAGTTCTGCTGAACAGGCTTACAAGACAGCTGATGGAACTAGTGATTAAGATGTGTTGGTCTAGCATGACAAATAGATCAAAGCATAAATTTCATGCTGACAATTTCACAGAATTTCAATGTAAATCTTTTGTACACCAGTTCTGGTACAGACACAGGGTAGATGAGTTCTAATACATTTCCACTAGTATTGTGGGAACACTACAACAATATCCAAAGAGGGAACAAATCTGAATTGACCTAATTGAACGTAGTGAATAAACACCTCTGGTACATGAGCACAATCCAGAATAGAGAAGATAAAGACACAAAAATACCCAACCAAACAACTTCTCTTCATTTACTTTTCATTTCAGAAGAAATTAGTGAAGACATCTCAAGATCTTTTAATAAGGAAATATGTAAGAAATCTAATCCCTTTTTTGTGCTTGAGAGTAGATACATAAGAAAGAATGGGTAAAATTTTATATTAATAATATCCTTAGAAGTAGGTTTCATTGGGCAACAAGAAACTGCAGATCTGGTAATACATGTTATGGGCATGAAAGCACATTATTTCAATCGCAGGCTTTCAGCCAGATGGAGATTATGATAGTTTATAATTTATATTATTTCAGTGCCTAGAAACCATAAGCACAGGCCCAGAATGCTTCTTTGTGGAGCATTCTATTCAGAATGCAAAAACCTGGTACAAAACACAAGTCTGTGGCACAATGAATTTTAGGACAAGCACAAGTAAAATAAATACAACTACATGATACCTCTTGGAGGCACAACAGAGCAGGGCATAAGCAATTCAGGAGGTTGCATTGATGATAATTTCCTTCACTTTCCTAAAGTGAAAGAGAAGAGCAAGAGAGGTGTTATGCTGGACCTTGCTCTCACCAACAAGGAGTTGGTGGTGAGTAATATGAAATTCAAAGGCAGGCTTGGCTGCAGTGAAATGGTAGCATGAATGAATGGTGGCATTCACGATCTTTAGGACAGCAAGAAGGACGTACACTCTGGGCTTCAGGGGAACAGACCTAGGCCTTTTCAGGGATCTGCTTGTTAGAATACCATGGAATAAAGCCCTGAAGCAAGAGGGGCCAAGAAAGCTGATTAATATGCAAGGATCACCTCCTCCAAGCTCAGGAATGATGCTTCCTGACAGAGCAGAAGTCGGGCAAAAACACCAGGAGGCTTGCACGGACGAACAAGGACCTCCTGAACAAACTCCAGAATAAAAAGGAGGCCTTCAGAGAGTCAAAGCAAGGACAAGTAGCTTGGAAGGAATTAAGAGAAATTGTCCAAGCAGCAAGAGGTCAGCTTAGGAAAGCTAATGCCCTAATAGACTAAAATCAGGCTAGGGATGCCAAGGGAAACAGGAAAAACTTCTTAGGTATATCAGTGATAAAAAGACTAGGGAAAACGTGAGCACTCTCCAGAAGGAGATGGGAGACCTGGTTACCCAGGATATGGAGAAGGCCCATTTTAAAAATGGGAAAAAGGAAGACACAGGGAACTACAGGCCAGTCAGTTTCACTTTGGTGTCTGGCAAGATCATGCAGCAGGTCCTCCTGGAAACTATGGTAAAGCAGATGGAAAATGAGGAGGTGACTGGTGACAACCAACACGGCTTCACTAAGGACAAATCATGCCTGACAAATCTGGTGGCCTTCTACAACAGGGTTACAGCACTGGTGGATAAGGAAAGACTATTATCTACCTGGACTTGTGCAAGACTGTCCCACATTAACATCCTTGTCTCTAAACTGGAGAGGCATGAATTTGGTGAATGGACTGCTCTATGCATAAGGAATTGGCTGGGTGGTCACACTCAAAGAGTTGTTATTAACATCTCAATGACCACATCAAAATCGGTGACAAGTGGTGCTCCTCAGGGGTTAGTATTGGGACCAGCACTATTTTAACAATTTTGTCGGTGACATGGACAGTACAATTGAGTGTAGTTTCCAATGAAACCAAGCTGTGTGGTGCAGTTGACTTGGTGCAGGGAAGGGATGCCATCCAAAAGGACCTTGACAAGCTTGACAGGTGAGCCTGCGCAAATCTCATGAAACTCAGTAAGACCAAATGCAAGGTCCTGCATCTGGGTTAGGGCAATCCCAAGCACAACTACAGAGAATGGATTAAGAGCAACTTGGTCTAGTCAAAGGTGTCCCTGCCCACAGCAGTGGCTGGAACTAGCTTTCAAAGGTGTCCCTGCCCACAGCAGTGGCTGGAACTAGCTTTAAGGTCTCTTCCAGTCCAAACTTTTCTATGATTCTACGAAATACACATGAAGAATGTCTTAATTCTCTGCTGAAACAGAATACAGGGACCTTGGGGTTACATAACTGATTCACAAAGCTAATTCCTCTAACCATATAAAATTCTGGGTTTTATACTGGAAGCCATAAAAAGAAGAGAGCCTCACCTGAGGCTTGAAGTTCTTCACATGTATCTGCTTACCTTTGTGACAGCTTTTGAAGAAAAGGTAATTTCGTCAATAAAAGAGACAATATCATCTGGATTGAGTCTATCAAAGTATTTCGAACACATATCATATGCATGTAGCCACTCATCCATGGTTTCTGGTGCTTTTTTAATGAGATGGTGATCACCGTTCCAAAAAAGTTTCTGTAACCAGACAGCATAAATAGAGCTTGGTGACAGCATGCTGCCATCTTTTTTAGGAATTTTGGGAGCCAGCTTGGAAATAGATAGGATATTTTGACTTGTAAGGACAGGCTCCAGTATTTCCAGAGGATTTTCATTTTCATCTGTTAGCTTTTTGTAATTGAGACCTATTGATGGAAAGACAAAGAGGGGAACAAAATAAAAGTTATTCACAGTTTTATCTACGTGTAAAGCAATCAGTACTAAGCCAGAATCAACAGAACTAGAAGACTCTATTGTATCTCCTTTACAAACATACATAATATCAGACTGGGGACAAAGTCAGGTTTGCATACAGGTAAAACTGAGAAATTATGTTTTGATGTGTGTGAAATCTCTCAATCCCCTGAAACATATTTTAACATTACATATTGACACAAACTGAGAATAATCAAAGAAGCAAGAAGATATATAGAGCATATAGAATAGTTCCACTATTATTTTTCTTTTTATATAAAATCTAGAAAACTTCACACACCTCAAGATATAAGTTTTCATTAATTAAAAAATGGGCATCCTGACCATGTAACAGTTGGTAATTACTACCCATCTCAGCAAAAATGCAAGGTACTAACCACAGGTAAACTAAGTAAGGTTAACTGGAGACAGGAAATGTAGACCTATTTACATTAATTTATATGATACAAATGTCCTATTACTACTTCAGTTCCTACAGGAAAAAAGCTCTTGCAAATTCTAGCAACAACAAAATATTTCTTTCAACAACACTATTTTAGTCTTTATGCATACAATTCCTAAAATAAGTGGCTTTAATTGCTATGCTTTTCATCATATACTCAGGGCCTCCACAAATACTTTGATGTTTCTTGAATACTATATATAAACTGTGCTGAACACTGAGAATTTTAATTAGGGGTGTAATACAATAGATTTAATTTTTTTACCACACAAAGTGACTACTTTATGACTGATGTATGGTCCTAGTACTTTAAAAAAAAAACATTTTTTTTGAAAACCATTTAGAACTAGCTTTGAAGGCAATGACTTCCTGATGGATTTATCTTTGTCAAGTATTACAGAACTTGAGTGTTTAAAGACATCAATAAGAACTGAAGGCAATCCCTCCTCCCCCCAAAAAATATTTTTTTCTTCCTTCAGTACACGAATTCATATGCACAATCTCTTCAAATTCTGCAGCAAAGTTAGTGTCTAATACATATGAGGTTCCCAATATATTGTGTAATTTAGACTTCTGAAAGATAATCTGTCTTAAATTCTTTGAGAATATTTATGTTAAACTTGCACTGTTAAAAGTTATGCCCTAAGAGGTCTGTATTTCTTCTTTAAAAATTTTCTATGAACCACCGACAATAATTTTAACTTGCACCACCAACAGAAACCTGTTTTTAATATTTTTTTGCTTGCTGTGATAAAGTCAACTTCCAGTAATACAAAGAGAAGGACTTTAGTCCTATGAAATAGGACTAATCTTCTAAATTACTTGCATTCATCTGATATGTTCATTGAAAAGAATTACTTGGAGAGTATAGACTAGATGATCATAATTATGTCAGCATTCACATAAGAGAATAATACACACAGCTATGAAGGAAAGAAACAGGAACTCTCGTACCTGGTGCAACTGCTTTGAATTTTTTCAGGAGTCGGATGTGAGTTTCAGGTTTAACAGCATGCTTCACCATTTCTGAGCAACCACAGTTTTCAAGGAGTGTAAAATAATAAAGCAACCGCTGGTGATCTCTGCCTTCAATACTTGGATAAACATATTTAACCATGTGTTCATGCAATGTTTCAGGATTGGTTTTCAAGGTCTCAAACAGACCAAGACTCTGTGCTCTTTCTTCTATTTCCAGTGTCGCTAACCTGTGTTTAGAAATAATTTCACCTTTAAAAGCTTGGACGTGACGTGAAAGATTCTTCAGGAGACAGGAAAATCTTTTCCTTTGGTTAAGGGTACAACTTTGTAAGACATTTTGAAAGACTAAATACTCATTTATAAATATTTAATTGTTACTCTCCATAAACAAAATCTAAGGAGCTCTCATGTTTCCTAGTCTTGTTATCTGATGACCTGAACATACAGATTAAAGGTTATGAACACTGAAGTGGAATCAAAAGCAGCATTTCAAATCTCTTAGGTACAGCTATATGCAAAAGTAGATATATATCCAGACTGTATGTACAGGAAGACTTAAAGAAAAAAAAAACCCAATCGAAATCAACCAAACAAAATCCCACAAAATAAAAAAAAAAAAACACAAACAAAAAATAAAAACCAACCCAAAACCCCACCAACCTGGTGATGAAAGATGAAAGAAAATCCTATTCCCAGTTACAAGTTTTCCCAATCTATTATATTCTATTTTCTGTAGTCAATGAACACCTGGCATGCTTTGAGAAGACTGCCACTGAAAATCAGCTCTTGCCTACTAGTTAATCTATTTGACACTATTATTCATGCTTAGCATATTCCATTTGACAGTTTTATCAAGTTGCTTCTCAAATTGTCATCTCTGAAAGCTTATGAAAACATCAGCAAGCCTTGGGTTGACCTCAGCCAGTCTCGCTGCTTCATGAATTTTTTTTTTCCTGGCCTTTTGAAAAGAATACATTAGCTGTTTCACAGCATGAATTCAGACACCTCCAGCTGACTACATAAATGACAGCTGAAAGCAATCACTTCTATTTAACTCAGCCAGGAGAAAAATGGGTGCATATCAAGCAAGTCTCATCTTAAGTTTGTACCATTCAACTGAAAGTTTTACCCAAAATCTGAGGAAAGAAGTAACCTACAGGTGACTATCACCTGGACTCTTCCCAGAGTCCAATCAAATGTCATATTAGGCAGTATATTTCATATGAAAATCTGATGTCTTCTAATCCCATTTGATTTTTCTCTATCTCTAAAACTGATTAAATCAGAATTTAAACATCAGGTTTTCCTGAGTATAAATATTGCATATAAGTTAGCTTTTCTCTTTGGTATCCAAGCAAAATATGTCTCAGTTTCATTCTTAAAGATTATTTTCTTACAGCATATACCACTAACACAACCTCCTCTCCATTTAAAAATTATTCTCTGATTTCTGAGGGAGAAAGTTGAGTTATTTTTATATCTAGAACCTTCCCCAGTTAAGTTGTAAACCTGTAAGCATTATTTTAATTCTCTACATTCTCATTATTTGTTAAGTGTTCTATCATATTACTGGAAATACATATGATATTAATGGAAATAAAGCATCATTCATTCTTAATATCAGCGAAAAGAGACACTTTGACATGATGCACTCCAAGAGTGTGATCTGAATATATTTTTCTTTCCACACCCAAAGTTCAGACTAAAGGCTAGATGGATATTAAATTATATAGACAGGATCTACAGAGGTTTGCTATGTGCTTTTGGGTGGGAATGGTGGTGGGTAAGAAGGGCTCATTATGCTGTTCAGAAGGATTCTCGAATAACAGATTTTGTGACAAGAAATATAGAACTTCCCACTGTTAAAACAGTAAAATGCATTTTATAGGTTTTTTTTTCACAATAAAATGCAATCAGATTCTTCAAAAGAAACAATTACAATTTTCACTGAATGTAGAAAAGTGTTATCCTAAACATTTTTCATCACACTCAAATTCACAGCATAACAGAAAAATGTGGTTTATTTGTTGTCAAGTAATCAAAGAAATAGTTAATACAAACTGTGTGATCAAGTAATCAAAGAAATAGTTAATACAAACTGTGTGATTCTTTTGATCTTCCCCCTATGTAAAGTAGCTTATAGAATACTGCATATTTGGTTAAAGAGATTAAGTCTTGGAATAAACTTCTTTTCAGTTCAGAATGAAAGCATAACGAGGCATGCATTATTAATGCCATAATCCCAAGACTAAAATATACTGTAATGGCTGTATGCTGTCAATCAACTCTAAAATGAGATTATGATACAACAAAAACACGTTCAGCGGCATATTATCCTATTATACATCAATTTCCAAGCCTTCTTTAAATTTCGTTAGGGAAAAGGTTGTTCATTTGTATGTCAGTGATTTCTGAATTCTATGAATACTAAGTCATGCAGGACAGGAACAAAGAAAATGGTAGACAACTTCTGCAAAATACCTTAGGCAATATTCTAGTCCCAGAGGAGTCAAGTGGCTCTTTCACATTCACCCCAGTGTTGCCATGTTTATACCCTGACAGTCTATTTTGCTTAAAGCACTAAATAATTTAGCAGCAGAGAAATTTAGAGGGTATGACTTCTCTGTTTTCTGGAGAAGGCAAAAGAAAAAAATCTCAATATGGTATTTCATGTTCTCAGATCACCAACATCTATCAGTCTTGTTTTTATGCCTCATATTTCATAAAATGTTTTAATGCTTTTTTTAATTACTGGTAAGGAAGGTACAAATACTGCTGCAAGCTAAACCTGCTTTCACAATTTTAAATCTGAAACAAAACTAGACTAATTTGATCACATCTGTCAGAACAGAAAATAAGAGCTGTTGTATTACATAGGGGGGCTCTATATCACTGTCATCTGAATACACTATTCAGGCAAGTAGCTTAGCCTTTTATTGAATGGGGGTATTCATCTTTCAGTGGGCTAAAATACTTGTCTGACTGTCAAAATGTCAAATTAAAAAAAAAAAGTAAAAAAAAAAAAATGGCCTCAAACCAACTCTGTAACAGAAACAAAAAGCATCCCTTCCCTCATGCCCACCACAAACCCTGGGTCTCGTCTGCCATAAGCTTGTAGGATAGAAAAGTTCCCAAGAAATATTGTAAATAACTCTGCTTCTACAAAAAAAAAATGAACCTGAAATGAACAGATGAATAATGTGAATGGGAAGCTTTAATATATTTATTTCCTTTGCTGTTATGCAGAAGAGAGACCAATAAATAGCAACACTTAAAAAAAATAATTACATTAAAATCTATCAAGCTATTCCAAGGGACTTTAAAAATAAGTAAGATAAGTTGCTATTGGAAAACAGCATTTAGCATTCAAAGCCGTGGAAACCTAAACACTGAAAAGAATGTCCCAGGATACTCAGAACACTAAGACACATACAGACTTTTACTCTCTCTTGTACACTTGTTTTTGTGGCTGGTTATGAAAGCATCACATGGAAAAGAAAAATTACCAAACTACTACAACACAAGAAACATGAAAATACAAACCAAGCTCTAGCCACAGTATACTTCACTTTCCCCTAGGTTAGCACATATTTCTGTGTATCAGAATAGCATGTGTATTTGCAGGGGAGAAAACATACCCACTGTCAGTGAACAAAAATTCCAGGTGGGTCATATAAACTTCCCAAAGTGGAACCTTGTATCTTTGAGCCAAAGAAACAGCAATCTTGTAGACATTTTCTTCAAGTGTTCTTGTGAAGGAGAGACATGAAAGAAAACAAAGTTACATTAAGGCCCTTAGAGACATGACATGAAAATAAATATTGACATTAGAAAAGTAATGATTTTTTTAATATTTTCTTTTTTTTTTTACATTTGCTAATACTCAGTGTTTTATTTGGGGGAAAAGAACTGAACAAATAAATGAATCAAACTACAGAGATATTACAAAGACAGGCACCTACTCCACATACACTTTGGTTCTCAATGACAGCTTCTGACCAACCTTCATGCTAAAGCAAAACTCTCAGTTTCCATTTCATTTCAAAGTGCTAAAGGATGTAATGTATGACAGCTTTTATTTATTCAATTAGCTGCAACACCTACAGAGTTTTAGCATCACTATTCAGGTCCTCAAAGCTCTTCCTAGAAGTTCACAGACAAAAACACTCTTAGTATTTACAGACTAAAGTAAGGTGTGAAGATGTCCAGTTATTCGCTATAAGTGCTCTAGAAATATTAAAAAACATTTTTTCTGTTATTGTATATCCCTTTAACAAAACAATACATGGAGAAAATGTTTAATGATCAAATCCTTAACTTCATATTATTTTCTACTAAGCCACTGAAGTTAGTATGGTTCAAATAGACAGACAGTTCCTGGTTTTAGGCTGGTATAGGAACAATACTATTAAGGCCCATGTTGGGTTTCTGAGGTTTGTTTTTGTTTTGGTTTTTGCTAGGGTTGATTTAAAGTCTTCAATTTAAAAGTCTTATGGGACTAAGGAAAAAAGCCTTACACAACATGAACTACTATAAAATACAGTTTCAACTGTCTGTAAATTAGTTTACAGAATTATAAAACTCAACTCCATAATCACATTTAACATTTTCCTTATATTCTTCCCATTGTTTTCTAAAATCCTGGAACGTAGGGGTCGATTTTGTGGAACAAAAGTAACCGTTAGTACATTTTCTATACCATCATCATGATTCATGTATGACTAAGTGGAAAGCATTAAAAAAAACCCTACAGATTAGACAGCATATTCTCCTGGATTTTGGGTGTTGTTTTTTTGTGTTGGGTTTTTTTTTTTTAGTCATTTACAAATGCAGATCTGTGCTTATAGCTACAGTCTGTCTTAGGTGAACAGCCGACACATTTGTGTACCTTGATTTTGACTTTTTACACATGCAATCCAACACACCATTGGAATGGGTTGCCCAGGGAGGTTGTGAATGCTCCATCCCTGGCAGTGCTCAAGGCCAGGCTGGATGAAGCCTTGGGTGATATGGTTTAGTGTGAGGTGTCCCTGCCCATGGCAGGGGGGTTGGAACTAGATGATCTTAAGGTCCTTTCCAACCCTAACTATTCTATGATTCCACTGTGATAGTTTCTACAGATATTGTAGAATTAAAATAAGATATATGATGCAGAGTAGAAAAGCAAAATGCCAGGAAAAAACATAATGCTGAAAAGTCTTCACAAACAGCTATGAGAATATCCTTTGCATGAGAGCAATAGCTATTGCTCTAAGAGTGAAAAAAAACCCAAATCCAACAAAAACCCACACACATAAAACAACAAAAGATCCACAACCTTCTTGTAATGACTTTCAGTTATGACAACCCCTGAAAAATATTGAGCACTTTGTGCTGAGGAATATGTATGCAAGAAAAGGAGGCAGAACACAAGCTTTAAAATTAAAAGAAACAAATATATTTTAAGATAAATACAAGTATCTATTAAAATACATTTCAGAAGAGGAAAGAGAAAAGAAAAAAGAAATTCCCACTCTCTCTTATTTGTCCTGTTCCAATGGCCACAACACCTTCTCTTGATTTTCTGGCATTACAAGGTTTCCTGTACCCAACCTCTTGGAACTGGACTACAATGGTAACAGAACACTTTTAAATCCAGCAAGCAATGCTGTATGTGTAAGAGGACGACTCTGAAGTTTTTTTTTAAATACTGAATAAGAGTCATCTAATCTTCTACAGGCAGATGCTCTACTCTATTTTTTGTCATTAAAAAGTACCATGACAACAGTACATTGTAAATTCCAGATTAGAAGCCACTAATGCAGGCTGTCATTCAGTACATAAAAGCAGATCCTTTTTTAAGCACAACAGCAGATGCCAAATCAAACCACATGAACTTATATTCTTTGCATTTTTCAGAAACCATTTTATGTACTGTCATCAAGGACATTACTAGTTGAAGATTGATGTAAGGCCTGCACAGTAAGTATGCCACCGGCTAACACTAAAAGGTACACTGGAGATTATGAGGTTAAGAGCAGCAATCTGCAGCTGCTCCTCAACACTGATCTCAATACTTTCATTCATTAAAAAATGTACAATATATTATTGCCCTTGTATCATTAATTCAGATATAGAATATCCTGACAGAAGGAAATCATGACCTTTGGGAATGTTCTAATAAACCTTTGCTTAAAAAACAACTTCTGAAATTAGCGGAGTGGTTCTAAAATTAAAAATGGAGCTACTGGAGAAAGTCCACTGAAGGGCTGCTAAGGTGATGAAGGGACTGAAGCATCTCTTCTATGAGGAAAGGCTGACAGAGACGGGACTGTTCAGCCTGGAGAAGAGAAGGCTTGAGGGGATCTCATGTATGTAAATTCCTGAAGGGAGGATGCAAAAAAGATGTAACCAAGCTTTCTTCAGTGTTGCCCAGTGACAGGACAAGAGACAATGGGCACAAACATGGGAGGTTCTGTCTGAACATCAGGGAACTGCTTTTGCACCATGAGGGTGACTGAGCCCTGACACAGGCTGCCCAAGGAGGCTGCATTTAAATCACGACAGGAGTCTCCATCCTTGGAAATATTCAAAAGCCACCTGGACATGGTCATTGGCAACTAGCTCTAGGTGTGGTCCCAATAAACTGGGGGATTGGGTAAAATTACCTCCAGAGGTCCCTTCAAACCTTAACCATTCTGTGACTCTGTGATTCAGTGAAAGAGGAAGATTATATGAATACTTCAGTTGAACAATAACTCAGCCAATCTTACAAATCAGGAGTGGCTGTTGGACCTAGTGGGATATATTCCCCCTAGCACTTTACAAGTCTTACTAAAATCCTGTCTTTCTGTATCAAGAGTGGCAAGCAGTGGCAGCATAAAGCAATAGAGATTTTAAGGATATTGTATATATGAAGAACAAGAAGAAGCTATTTATTATCAAGATAACACTGATGAAATTAAAAGAAGTAGTTGTTACACAATGAAAACATGCAAAAAAGACCATTACCTTGCAAATGACCTTTAACTTTCTTTTCCGCACCCCTTTTCATGCTCACCCCTAACTGCCTGTCTGTGAGTCTGAGAACTGACAGAGAAATCCCCACCTAAAGCTCCTGTGCAGGCAAGTTTTGGATGTACTTCCTGGGTGCTGTTACACAGAGACTGGTACAAAACTGAAGTCTGAAGCAGTTCTTGTGGACGGCTCTTAGCCACCTTGGCTATGTGCTAGCACAAATTTCTGAAGTATCAAAAACTCTGCCAGTGCTGTAGTGTTCAGCTGGGATTTTGCTGACTATCTTCAAGCTCACAGAAACAAACATCTGGCAGCTCAGCGCAATTTTATGTTTTCCCCGTCTTGTTCTCTAAAACCTCAATTGTATCATACATGTGCACGTGTTTGCTGTCTTCACAGTTTTCTGCTGACATCAATCAGCTACACACCACCACTGGATTCGCTCGTAATAAGGGGAAATGAGATCCCCTTTTCCAGTGGCTTGTCCTATAAAATGCTTGTTTGTTGGTTTTTTTTAAATCTAACTTGGAGGAGAAGTGAAATGAAGATTTAAGTCAGGAGCCTTTTATTTCCTCTCATGTTTGAAGAGGAAAATAAGATGGAAGGCTATGGTTGTATATGTTCTGCAGCATGAATGCATCAGGCTGTGTCTACAGTGGCAACAGAGCACAGCAATATAGTAATATAGCACAGCACAATGGTTCAGAAGCTAAAGTCACTAATAAGGGCTGAAGCAGATTCAAGTGGCTTTATACAGGATCTTCTAGTTTAGCCTTCTGGAAATGGACGTAGCCCATATGCACTAAAAGCATTCTGAAAACCCTATAAGCACGAGTTAAGTTATGAATTTCAGAGTGATTGATAATTGCACAATTTTTCTAAAAATCTAGAAAAAGAATTTCAGATTGGTGACACAAAACAAGGAAGAAATTGGTATTAAATCATATAAAACTCACCAGCAGTGAAGGGCTGAAGACCTCAGGGTGAGTGAAAAGAAACCAAACGGAAACAAACAAAAAGCCCCAGACAAACAAAACCCATCCAAAAGTTCGCTTCAAGTAAAAAAAAAACATTTTGAAACTTTATATGCAATAGTTGTCCTGAAACTACATGGGACTTCAACTGATTATTCAAGAATGATCAATCTTGCGCTAGTTTTCCTAATTTCTTTACAATCTACCCTACTCTGCCCAAATAAATTGTTAGCTGCTTGAGAGGTAACCTTGATTAAGTCTGTGAGACACACAGATCTTTAAATATCTGATAAATAATGCATAAGGTCCAATGACGATATACCAAATATGGAAGACAAAACTGACAACTGTTTGTTAAGTGGTTTTAGGAAATTGATCATTATAGCACAAAGCTGGTTTGCAAAAAATATACCATCTCCTTCAGGTGTTGCTCTGGAAAACAGCCCTTCATAGAAGATTAAAAACATGAAGCACTTAATGATAATTCAAAAATAAAAAAAAAGGATGCTACACAATTAGATTTAATCTGCATATTGTTTTCATTAGAAAATTCAGATTAAGAGTCAACTGAAAATATTAAAGCAAGGAAGCTTAAGCTAAACAAGTAATTAATTTTATCTTTGCAACTGCAAAATATGGAACTACTACTCTCATCCACATCCTATGGAGCCTTATTTTTACTAACCTTTTCATACTGTGTTTCAATCTCTACTTGCTGTAACGAACTTTCTCTTCATGTTTACTTAATTTTCACAAAATACTATCTACAGGACTCTTGGATGATAATGCAAGTAAGCATGCTGCATCCAGACTAACATTTGCAATAACAGAAGGATTTTTGTGCTGTAGTTACTGTAGATAAATATCAAGACATTACATTCACCCAGTGACATTCTAGTAAGATATGTGCTCAAAGAACAATATACACAAAACAGGTAACTCCAATGGAAACATTAAAAGATGATGGAAACATTAAAAGATTATTACAAACTGTTCTTATGAATGCAGCACCAAAACCTATTCAGGTACAGTCTTTATAGCTGCAAAGCAGCAGCTTACCGCTCAAAACATGAGTTCATACTATTATTCATATTCAGCATTTAAAATAAATATTTTTTAATTAAAAAATTTCTGTTGGAATTGTAACTATGAGTAGCTACAGAGGTGGCATACTATAAAAATCTAAATATTCCCTTCAAAAGTTTTATGCACAGAGCTAGTTTAAAATTGGATTTAAAATCATAATAAAAGTTTATTGCACAGAACAGTTCCACTGACAGTCTAGCAGCTATTCAACTGTCTTCAAATCATATAAAGTTCAAGTACAACCATGACCTGTTCATAGCTTAAAGTACCCACACACAGATGTTAATTAAATGTATCTTTGAAAATGAAAAGACAGTACCATCCTGTATATTTTTTCTATTCTGGATAACTGAAAGGAGACAAAAGCATTCTAAATATCAGAATGCGTGCAGCAAAGGCTTCAGTATTTACAAATGACTACAGAGAGAAAATATTACAATATACAGATGCTTTAACTAAATTAATTAAAATGCAGTTTATTAGCTTGATTTTTTTTTAAATATAGTTCATTACAAACCTTGATACTCGGGCATACCTTCATAGATTGCTAGGGCCTGTTTACAGGAGATGACAGGAAGAGATTAGACCTTGATTTATACTCTAATTGCATTCATCCCTGATTAACTTTAATATGAGCAGTTAATAAACAGTTATAGCTTCCATTTATTCCACAGTTATAGCTACAATAATTTAAAATTATTGATCCATTTATTTGATCAACATTTCATTTAAGTGGAGCAGTTGAAAAGGAAAGTCTCCAACTGTAACAACATTACTGCAAGCATCTGGTAACTTAACCATTCTAAAGGTCAGCACTACTTTCAATTTACTTAACTGATTTAAAGCTTACAGTAATTCCATTTTAGAATAAAGAAAACACACATAATAGATATTACTTACTCTGCCAATCCTAGTATTGTTTCTCTCTTGTACTGTCCATCTGCTGTAAACCTCTGCACATCCACTCCTTTGCCAAGTCCTTGCAGAATCTGAGCTTGAGTGAAATCCAGTAGTCGCTCATTGTAGTAATGCAGCTGATTAATCAAAGTTGCAATTTCATCAGGCCAGTCTGTACAGCCATACTGACTGACATGCTTTGTGACCACCTGAATCAACTCTTTTGGATCAGCCTGTGAAAATAATTGGCAACAAACTAAAAAAACTTGTACATTTCTGGGAAAACAAAACAAAACAAAACCAACCAACCAAACAAAAAAACAACAACAAAATAAAACCCAACCAACCAAAAACAAACAAAAAGCCACCAAAAAATAAAACAAACAAAAAAACAACAACAACCCACTTGATCCCTGCCTTTAAAACCAACATATTTTTTTCCATTTCTGGGAACTTTAAGTTCTTGGAAACTTTAATTATTTAACAGATTTCCAGTTTTCTGTGAGAGCTTTTTGCTATAACGTTAAAATTTATCCTTTTGGATATTTTAAACTACTCTACATGCTACAAAAATTCAAACAAACTTACCTAACCAAATTAATATAAGAAGGACTTCACTATGACAAAATTTTTTTGCTTTTAACTCCTTCATTTTTATTAAAATTGAACTAAGCAACTGATTGGTAAAACACTCCAACAAATCAAAGAAAACTTACTAGATCTCTCATCAATTACAAACAGTTCAAGTAAGTTTACTCTAAAACAGAGACTCTATCTCAAAAGTAAGAATATAAGCAATATTGTAAACTGGGAAGGAGGGGTTGTCATTGAATTTGTGATACACTTCCATGAAACAGAATTAATAAAAAGAATAGCTTAGCATTTTAAGAGTTGAGCACCAACACTTTCAAAGAATATGTGTTGCAGGATCTGCAAAGTATACTTGAGGCATTGCCTACACCCCGAACCTTCAAATAATTAAATATTGATCATCCATGGATAAGAATAACCTTTGTTTTCAAAACAGCTTCATCACAAATAAAACTTACCTGCATTACAAATTATGCATCAAGTGCATATTTAATCAACCAATAACTTCTGTCATCAAAAACCCACACAGCAAAGCAACAATTTAGAACACGAAACAAATACAGTCTGCATGTTTGAAATGAAAAAGGAAAGCATCAACTGTAGAGATACCCACATCACCTCAAGAACACTATCTCAAGTGGCTGTTGTTTAGGCACCTACCCCTGAACACAGTTGTGCGATACGGATTTCTCTCTTCCATGAAAAACAAGGCCGCCAGGACCACAATGCCATAAGGAAGTACTTACTGAGGAAGGAATGCCATGAAAAAAACCCAAAATACCCGGGGATGCCAGCTGTGGTTGAAATATTTTCTAAAAGAAACTGCTGATTTAACCTCTGTGAATTCAAAAATGTTGAGTGAACCAGATAATATTATTTGGTTTTATTACAGATTGATTCTACTAAACTAGAAGTTAAACCCATGAACATTAACTAGAGTGCACTGCAGTGTAAAACATGCACCAAATATTTGAACCTTGGGGCATGTTTAAATTTTTCTATGACATGCTGGTCATTCTAAATAGATTGGTTTTTTTGTCTTCGTTTCTTTTCAAGTTTTAGCTGACAGGCTGCTCACCAAGTCATATTAAATGCTCCAGGGTATCCTTCTTCCTCACCACATGGTACTTTTCTGAACCTCTCTAAACACTGAGAACTCACTGATTTTATTAAAAACATCAGTAGTTTTTTCAAGGTTGCTTAGGAGGTTGTTAACAGAATAATGAAACCTCAGAGAAGAGATAGGTGAGCAGTACCTCTATAATACAATTATACCAGTTGGAAACCAATCCACAGTCTTTTAGGTAATACACTAGAAAACAGAGCATGGAGACAGAGAAAGTCAGAGCAAGACAAGGACAGCTGTTTAACATAATTGCCTAAATCCTTTGCACAGTCCACTGAGAAAGGCAGGTCCCTCTGACAACCTGTAAGGATAACTTTGCTTTCTTTTGCTAGGTTTCCCCTCTCTGTCAAGAAAAGTAGAACCCAATTCAGCACTCTTCTTCTAGTATACAGCCCACCAGTTTATTCACAAACTACACAAAGACAATCTTGAATGTATTTTCAAATGAATGCACTCAAACTCTTGCTCGAAAAATGGCTTCTGAAGATGAAAAGATAACATTTTTAATAAGTTTCCTGAATAGCATATAATCAAATGGATCAGTACTGTTTTTTCACCATGTTAAAGTAAAAATAAAGAAATCTGGATCAAGGATTACTGTGTGATACAGTAGTACCATGACAAATAATAATAATGACAAACTTACAAAGAAGGAAAGAGAAGGAAGTGGAAGATACTCTATTGGGTAACATGTTGTTTAAAGAACAGCTGTGATCCTTGGATATACATATGAGGAACAGAAACAAACAAAAAAATTGCTGTTTGTCCCCACAATAACAAATTCTCACAACTAGGTTCTTTTCTCGGTTCTGAAATATACTATAAAAAGGATGGCTCTGAAAAGTATCACAAACATTATTTAAAAGACTTAAGAAACATATAGTAATATACAAATAATATCTTTGGAAATAATGTCGTTGGGTTTACTGAGCTTATTAACAAGGAATAATACAATCATACCCTGTATGAACACCCTTGTATGTATATCCATACATATGTAAAGCAAAAATGCACATCAGTTCTCCAATCTAGAAGATGAAAGTATGAGATCTGATAGCTAGTAAATTAACACACATCCATCCAGATTAAAATAACATCAGTTGTTTTTTATTGCAAGCAGCTGCCAAGGATTGTGCTGAACTCTTCAGCACCAAAATTCTTTCAATCAAGTTTTGTCCTCTTTTATTCCTTACAAGACAAGACCTATGCTCCAAACTATCAGAGCATGTGAAATCAAAAATTAGCTTAGAGAAATCCCAGAGCCTGCTTCATGCAAGAGCTTATACTGAGATCTGATGTGACACTTTCTAGGGTTTTTTAGTCAATATAAAATGATCTTTCCCAAGTTGCAGTTGTCTGCAAAACTCATTTACTGGAATGACACAGTTTTGCTTCTCTCAGATTTGTCATCCTTCTATAGATTCAAATTGTTTTCTTAAATAACAGTGCTGCTTGTGCAGTATCTATCAGGCATTCAAAACACAAGCTCAATGAAAATAATATAAAAAGCTGAAGTTTTTGGTATCACACTGCATAGACCATGTACTTCATCATTTTAAGCATTCACTCTTCAATATCTTCACATTTAAAGTAATATATGTGTTTTTTTGAAAGATAAGCACAAATATTTCTACACCCATTAGATACCTAGTTCCATTAGGCATCATGCTTGTTCTGACAAATACTAACACAGAACAACCATTATAGCTGTACTGCCAGTATTCAAGAGAAGTCTTTGTAATTTGAACACCGTAACAACTATCTAGTAACAGCAGCTGGCCATAAAGTAAATAAGCAAAATCAGTAAAGGCTGATTCTTATCTCAGCATTCAGAGGGTTTACAAATTATGTGACTTTCTTAAAACTGAAACAGACATTTAGGAAAAAAAAAATGTATCTTCACAGTAGTTTGTGTAAATATAAAATTGCTTTGAAAGGCAACACTGGTACAAAGTCATGTTCAACTTGTTCTCTTTCTAACATTATCTGTAAAAACAAAGGGAAAAAATAAAAAAGGAAAAAAGAACAAACTGATACTATGCTATTTTAACTCTCTTGGCTTTTCAGAATCTTCCAGAAATTGTATCTAGGTGTCCAAATCTCTGCTTTGCCAAGTACATCTCCTTCAGTACTTCTATAGAGAGGTTTGAACATTGCTTTCCCTCTGTGATCATTCAGGAAGGATATTTTACCTACAAACACACATCTCCAGTATATTTCCAGAGAAGGCACAAGAAATGACTGTTGTATTGCACTCTTAACTCCTTAACGCTGCCAAGGGAAATCCCTCATGACCTACCTGCCAATGCATTTTACTCACGCACTGGACTGGCACTACGTTTCTAACAGTGTTGTCTTGTCAATAGTGAAATGATCTGGCATAGGTTTTGCTTGGGAATTAAGGAGAATTTATAAAAATGAAAAAAAGTAGATAAAAAAAAAAGAAAGCACCCATCACTTCAGCATACAGTTAATTCAATTTCATGCCATTAGATGTGATTTACTCAACACAGATCAGGACAAATTACTGTCAAACTTGCACCACCAGCCACTGCCAGTATGCCTCAGCTGGGGATCAGGGTTCACCTGACTAAAAGTTTTAAAGCAAAGTTTCTCTTTGACCATGCTCTGTGAGTGATACTTCTGAAGCCCTTCACAATCTGTATGTCACTGTGATATTATAAAAGCAACACTGGTTTTAAAAAGAGGGAAGAGGTTTTGATCTTTGAATTTTTTTACCATGATCCCTAAAATAATCTTCAATCTGATTTGCCTCCAACCCTCAAGCTGCTCTTTCAAATCTCTTTAAAAGACTTAATTCAGCCATATGCATCAGAAAACAAAAAAAAAGAAACCAACAAAACCAAACCAAACAAAAAACCCCACAAACAAAAACCAAAGAATGAGTCAGTTTTCCCCCGTTTCTCTCCAGCTCAGGAAGTGGAAACAATTTTACAGCTATGGAAAGAGAAATTAAAAGCTCTACTATAAACACATCACTGAGATAATATTAGAACATTGTAACACTATTTAGCCTGCTGATTTCTTTCAAGACTAAGAATCTTTCCATTTTTCTTATAAGGTATACTACCCTTTTGGGTTGTTTTAAATGTAAATAATCTTCAGACTAATACCAAAATGACTAGGAACACTGATGAGAAAAGCTGCTTAGATCATTGAGACTAATCCGCTCATAATCAACCCATATAAATATTGTGAAACCTTTCTGGATTGAAGCTGCAAAGAATTTTCATCACCTTTTGAACTGTAAACTTTTGGTAATGGTCAAAAGCCACAACAGCAGTGAGCTACAGGAACCTGGGAAGGCAGAAGACACGTTAAGTTGTGCCCAGAACCCTCTAAGATCAGATACGTTCTAAAACACATTAAGTTATCCTTAGAAAGAGGTTATGCTACAGAAGAGGACACATACACGAAGCAAAACGCTAATGGACAGCAAAACTAGGAGATGACAACACATGAGCAAAGCAAGAGGCACCAAGGAGCAGGGTGTGCAATTCCTGCTGCAGAAACACCTGCACTTAACATGGCTTAAACCATGACAGTTCTTCGCGGCGCCCAACGTGGGGCACGAAGGGTTGAGATAATGACAGATCTGACCAGTGTTTAATTGTATTTGTGATAAGCATTTATTGTTTCAGATTAGTAGTCACTAGTCACAATGATGATTTATTGGCTCTCAAAGTTGTTGCTCTTGATCTCAGAGTTTCAGCATGTCATACCTTACTTACAGGCAGCATTCACTGTTTTAGTGTTTATCAGCTGAGGAGCTTGGGCTAAGGTTCTTGTTTCGCTGTACTTGTCAAATTACAGCTCGACAGGTAGACTGAGTCCGACTCCAATGTAGTCAGTCATAAGATGTGGCCACTAGTCCCTTCAGCACTTCTAGAACTGAAGTACACCTCTGGAAAGCACTTACATTTCAGGAGGAAGAGGAGAGCTCTCCCTGATCCTTGTAGCAACTGCCACAATTCCCATAGCACAAGATCAATGTGCTATAAATCTGAAGGTGGAGGTGGCAAGAGAAAAAAAAGAATGAGGAGAAGCACATACAGGCAACATTTTTCCTCACATACTGAGACAGGGGAAAAAATTTACAGGAAAGAAACACTTCACTCAAGAAGTAAAATCTTGAACATGCCTGTCTGGTCAAGAAGTAAAATCCATCCCTCCACAGGATAGGTTTTCAATACTTAAATCAAAGACACTTTCAATACTTAAATCAAAGACAAATCAAAGAAATTGAAACTAATTATTTGATTTTCAAAGTCCTGCTTTCTTACACTACCAATAAAAATCCAAACTGCAAACATACATAAGTGACATGTCATGCAAACGTGCTTTGTTGCTTTATGAACAGAAATATGCTGGGAAATCAAAATCTACAAAAGGCTGGAAAATGATATTTTAAAACTGGATATTAAAAGGAACAAATCACCACTTTGTGTTGGTTTGGGGGTTTTTGCTGGGTTTTTTTTGTTTGTAGTTTTTTTTTAATAAAAGTAATGTTGTATGTTTTAAATAAGCAATTCTGAAATGTAATGGTTGAAAACTGAAACACTTGGAATAGGAAGGTAGTATATGCCACTGCTACTTTGCTTACTTGGAAACTAATAGAGTCTTATAAAGACAAAAGGTTGCCCAAGATGCTGGCATGATTAAATATATGACATAAGTGGAATAACAGGAATATTTTCCACCAATAAAACCTCTAGAAGAGCCTGATTAAATGATTGAGAGTTAAGCTGTTAAGTTTTAAATTATGAATTTTTGTGTGAGCACACAAAACCTTAAAATACTATTACTGTTATTTCTGCTTCAGAAATTATAATAAAGATGGTATGAGAATCGGGCTAAGTAGTATACACCATCTACCAAACAAAGCCATTTCTGCAGGATTTTTTTTACTCTATTTGCAGAGGTACAAAAATCACTGGCTAAAATTATCAGAATACTCAAAGCCAGAAAGGAAATTCACTTAATTGCATTTAGCGTATACATTTTGGTTTAATGTCAAACCACCATCCATCACAAAATTAAATCATATAGTCATCCAGTGTATATATACACTGTGTATAAGTTTCCTCGAATTTTAACTGCAGATATTTTAAGGTAAATTCCTAACAGACGAAACACAGTAACAAAAGTAACACATGATCTTCTAATAGCCAGCAGCAGAAAAAACAATGATAACAAAGCGACTTTCAGCCAAGAAAACCACCAAGTATAAGTTCAATCAACACACTTCCCTACACAGAAGCCAGTACTGCTGCAGGAAAAAACCAAAACCATAATGCAAGAGTCTGCTCTTAAGTAATAAACCATAAAAATAATTTGAGAAGCTGTCCAGGCAGCTGTTTCTACAGTTATGTTAAATGACTTGTGTCTCAAGACTTGATCAAATTACTCCAGTGCTCTGTTTTAAATGCTTTTTTGCTTTGTTTTCTATCAGCCACTCCAGCAAGAATGAGGAATAATTCATTCCAACAGAAAAATTTTCAGTTTCTTTTTCACCTTATGTTTTCTTACAGATTCTGTCTTATTAAGATATTGACAAGTCAGGTTTATGTAGAAAAATCTTATTTCACCTGACAGTTGTTTCAGTGGAATCAACATGACATATAAAAGGTTAAAATCATAGAATCATAGAATAGTTAGGGTTGGAAAGGACCTTAAGATCATCTAGTTCCAACCCCTCTGCCACGGGCAGGGACACCTCACACTAAACCATATCGTCAACTGAAAGAAACCTATGAAATGGAAATGATGAATTATGAAAATGAAAAATTACTAGTTTTGAGTGAAATGCCTGCTACATTCATACTACATATCATTCTTCATTTGCAGTCAGCATACTCTTAGTTAATAATGTCATTGTTTAAGTAATTATCCAACCTTCTGTCGATGTCCATGTTTGAATAAATTATTTTATTGTATGTTCTTCTAGAATACGTTTCTAACGTTGATCTATATGGCAGCAGCTGAAGACATATACAGACTTCCAGACAAGCATACACTCCTACTGTAAAGCTTCATTATAATATGATACAGTTCTAATACAATACTGAATCTTTTTAACTAGTACAATTACTTGACTGGATACATGCAAATAATTCTGTACCTTGCTAATTTAAAGTTTGAAAACCTGTTATTCCATGAGCTACAAAACACACAATTTCCTCTTTCCTGGCAGTTATTTAAATGCCAGAAGTCAAATTTTTAGGGTTTTTTTCATCCTAATCCAGGAGCTCTGGTAGCACTTCTTATTTGAAGCATGAATTTCTTGGTGATTGCCTTCTCTTATTGTGACATACATTTTCCTGAATAGCTTCTTAGGCTAAATTTATAGATGATTCTTAAGCTAAATTTATGTATCTTTCTTAAACTTAACAGATGGAGAAGCCAGCTCTCTCACTTGATAGGAATTCAACTATGTCTAAAAAGTTACCTATATTGCCAACCCAGATGAATACAATTTTGCTAAAATACTTTGTGTTCTAAGATGAACAGAAGGTTTTAATCAGGGCTACTTGCAAAATTAAGGATGCTCACTGAAAGGAGAAAATAGTTACAGAAAAGTAAAATAGAAGGTAAAGCAAATTGACACGATGAAGATTGCTTCAAGAGCTGTTGGTCACCTTTATACTGTTTCCCAGAGAGTGAAAGAGGAAAGCATTAGTATTTTATTCCAACTACCTCCCTTCCATGAAAAGCCGCAAATATGTCTCCAGAGGAACACAGGCAAGACAGACCTCAAACCTCTGCTGAAATGAAACGCTGGTTTGAAGATCCTCTTTACTAAAAGAGTATTTCTGAACAGCTGGCTCGCAAACAACGCTCACTCTGCTTTCAGAAGTAGGATTTAACAGAATAGCTTATATAACCCTTCAGAAACAAAAAATAAGCAACACTGTAACCATCTCTTTTTCTTAAGCAGCACTTACCTTGAAGAGATTAAACCACAGGAGAAACATAAAGACAAAAACAACCCGTATACCCACCCCCACCCCTCAAAAAGCAACAACAAAAAACCCCACAAACTACCAAAACCCAACAAAACAAAAACAAAACCCTCTACTATTTAAAAATAGCTCTTTTCTGAATCATATAAATGTTATTTGGTCCCAGCTATGAATGGTGATGCTTTGTAGTGTTTTGTGTTTAGCGAAGTATGAGGACCTGTGAAACAATGGCTTTATCAAACGTACCTTGACCAAAGGAACATAGCTGGCACAATCTGAGTGCGATGTCACTAACTGCTGGATCACTATTTCAGAGATCATATTGGAAGATGTTCAAAAACATCCACAGTTACTGCTGGTTCAGGAGAGCTTACTTTTAACTTTAAGCCTTTGAACATAAACAAGGTCATCTTTTAAGTCCATCATAAACCAACAATAAAGAGCACTACCATCTTACCATCTACAACAGACTTAATGCTAACCACTGAGCTTATGGAAAAAAGTTGAATGTTGAGACAGAATCTGGCAGCCCATAAGATCTGCCTTTCTCCCTCTTCCTGTATACAACTTTCTTATACAGTATTTATTTCCATATCAAATGAAGTCTGGATTTTCAACATCCTACATTCAGAATATTGTTCTACAGCTGTAGCATAAGGACCATGGCTGAGAGTTCTGTTTCTCTAGCTTATATAACTGTGTTTATAATTAAGATCAACCTTACACGAATAAGCAACAGAACTGCCTTGGAGCCAGGTCAAGCCTGAAGAATGAAATGCCACAGAAATTTGTACATATTCAGTCCCAAGTTCAAAGTACTGTTCCTTTGAGCTTGTTTTCATTAATGAGCCACCCCTCCCCCCAAAAAAAACCCAACAAAAAAACCCACACATATATCAGAATGTAATGATTTTAAAACTGCTCTACATGCTGGTTTTCCCCTATGGAGAAGGCAGTGAGAGAGAATAAAGACACACATGACGTATTTGTCACAGCCATTTAATGCACTTAAAGCCTACATATGCCACTGTGGTGAGGGCAGTGTAGAAAGGCTAAATATGGTCCTGCAAAGGAAGACGTGAATAGACAGATACAGTGGTCTAACAATGACAGGAATACAGAGAAACTGCATGGGAACTAAAATACACAATGGCTGTGATACAAACAGAGAGAGAAAATGAAGAAAAACATTGAAGACAGTAAATTCATGTGAGGGGAAAGCAGACCTAATTCTGCCTCTTAGAGAGAGATTGATAGAGGTTTCCCCAAGCAGCAAAAATGTGAAGCAAGCTAAGTGCACAGAGCGTGAGTTCACTGTATAAATTCACCCTTTCACAAAATGACTCAAAAGCCAGGTATATGAGGTTATTTAACTCTTTGGAACTGAACTCCCAGCTTCTTCACCAACTCTAGGCTGCATCAAAAGCATCACCAGAGAAGAATCTTTGAGGTTACCATCTCAACATATTGCCAGTTGCAATGTACAAAAGAGCAGGAATCAAACTCGTTTCCTTGAATGAAAATAACAGCTAAGGGAATAAAATCAAAGCCTAAGAATTTTCTGCTGACAGCAACTTCCCTCACCTGCTATTAATTGCAAAATTCC
Organism: Melopsittacus undulatus; assembly: GCF_012275295.1. Classification (NCBI taxonomy): domain Eukaryota; kingdom Metazoa; phylum Chordata; class Aves; order Psittaciformes; family Psittaculidae; genus Melopsittacus; species Melopsittacus undulatus. The sequence goes on along the minus strand of NC_047529.1, from coordinate 25,934,103 downwards.
CATTCCCCTCTGCAACTGGCAATTTCTTAGAACTGCTGATGATGCTCCACAAAAAAGCTTGTCCCCAGCTAAGGTCAGTAAAAAAACTCCTCTTCAAACCCATATAAACACTTCAGCATTAGATTATTACTATGAGGACAGAAACAACATATTGATTAACCTTGTGTTAATTAAACTTTTTCACTCCTTTCTAAAGTAAACAATCCCCCAGATATATTTAATCTGCTTACTTTTACATCACCAGGCAAGGAGATAAGCCATTAACAGCAAAAATTACCCAGCTAATTTCTTGCTCAGCTATATGGCTTTTCTTCTCATTCACCAAGACTGGGAAGTAGTAAGCAGTGAAGCAGGGTGGCAGTGGGGGGACAGTTGTGACACAAGCAAGGTTCAGCAGCAGCCAAAACACTTGTGTGTTATCAACACTTCTGGCCACAAACGTAAAGCACAGGACCATAGGACCTGTTATAAAGAAAGTTAACCCCATCACTATCAAGCCCAGTAGAGACCTAAGCCAAAATCAAATATAGCTTCTCAAAGGGTATTAAGTCTCCTCACATTAATGTTTTCCACAGCCAGTCCATTTCTGATTTTTTTTCCTCATCTTGTCTCTGGCATTATCCTTACTGACCTTTATCTGTAGTTTTATTTGATTGTACAGCTCTTTTAATGTCTTCCTCAGGATAAGAAACTAAAACAGCTCAGATAACATACATGATAACTTTTATATTATTAGAACAACTAAAATTCAAAATTGTCCTGGATACAAAACTAAAGCAGTACTTTCCATCCAAGTCACTTTCTTTGTCCTTAAAGCAAAGTAATAACTTCATCAGAAATAGAAATTATCAAGCCGACTTCCTTTTGGACATCAACAATACAAAAGACGCTAATGAGAATTTCTGGCAATTTATGATTCTGTTTTGATGTGCAGATACTGGCTGTCATTATTTTTTGTCACAGAAAAAAAAAAAACAACAAAAAACTAACAAGCCTTCATGGAACAGACCCAATCAATCCTTCAAGATGTCTTTCTTCATTAATTAGCAAGTCCTAGAAGTCTGTCTTAGGCAGTGGAAGAGGAACTCTCCCCCTCTACTCCCCATTATCCTTATAACACATCTGACTTTTTCATTCTGAGAACACTTCCCCATTATGTTAGAGGTACTAATATTCTGTTTTGAAAGACTTATGTTATTTTAAAGTCAACACAGAAGTATAGATTCTCCGTGTTTCTATAGAGCTTCTTAAAAATTCAGCTACAGTTTTCAGGCAGGATACTTGACTCAATGGACTAGACAAATCATATCTATTGTGAATTAGATGCTGTTAAACAGAAATATATGCCCTGTGATCTTGAGGATATGTCTTCAAAGCACGTGGCTGAAGTGCCAGATTTAGATCTTTACTGAATATATAAATGTTTAAAATGGGGGAAGGGCGGGAAAGGACTGGGTATAAACACCCATGGAAACATGCTCAGTTATCTTCCAGGAATAATGCATACTTTGAATTACACAGTTAAAGGACCCAGGAACATCTTCCTGTTTTGACAAAGTCAGATAATAAAGATGATGAAAGATGCCAGTGACATGAGCTAGAAAACAGTCTTCTATGGAATGATATTGTGTTTCTGGTCCCCATCCTGCCCCACTTCCCCTTCGACTTCTTAGGAAACACAAAACTAAAAACCACGGCTAGATTTATTCCCATAGATAGCAACCAGTATGGCACTGAGAAAAGCAACTTGGAACTAAAGACACTCTTTATTACCAGCATCTAAGATATACAGTTAAACAAGTGGCTGTTTTGCAGTATAAACTGAGCATTTCACTCAAAAGCATCTGTTTCTAATTCTCCCTTTCTACTTCAGTGACATTCCCACACTGGATACCCATTAGTAACAATGCATTTACTCTCCTGTCTTATTTTCTTACAGGTAATTCAGGACTTCTTTCAATTGGTCTGCTGTTCACTCAGGATTTTCTCATGCAATTGTTTTGAAAATATACTGTTTAAAGAGTAGTGCTTAAAGATAGTACATATTCTTTTTAGCAAACCACTAAGAATCCACTGCTTATCACTGTCACATATGGCATTTTTTCAAGATGGTACAGTAGACTTACCCAAGGATCATACCACAAGAGATAAACTACATGGTGCTACTGATAAGACTTTGCTTATTAAACAGCAATTGGAGCAGAAATAGTTCAATCTCTAATGCCTCTGTCCTCATTCTTAACGACTTACTCTTTCTAAAGACTTAGTAACTCTTCCTATAAAGTAAGATTGCTTAAAAACCTAAGCTAAAAAAAAAAAAAAAATCTTTTTTCATCAAAGGTGTCTTACAGCTGGTGGACCAAGGCTCAAAGAAAGCTATTTAACAAACATGCGTGAATTCCTCACAACCAACATATTTTGTAAGCCATGCAAATTTCAGTTGGGGGTTAGATTTTCCTTTAGCTTCTATAAACAGAAGGTAATAGAATGCAAACCTCAGCAAGAACATCAAAAGCTGCCTAACTGCAGAACTGGGTGAATATAAAAAAATCCTTTCCTCTGTAAACTGGGAATCATTCTGAACATGGAAAAAAAAACCTCTACCATAGTGATCTCTTTTCAGAGAACTTGTGACCATAAGTGGGTTTTTTTAGTGCAGAATTAGGTCACAAACCAAGCAGTCCCCAGAGCTTCTGCAGAAGAGGAAAGGAGTGGTGTAAACTCAGAAAGTCTCTCTTGGGTGTGTCAAAGAACAGTTTTTATTCAGGTATATTTGTAAGAATGGCAACAGGTGCCTTACTAAATGTCACCTCTTGGCATTGTTTCAGAGTTTAACATGTAACTGCTTTAATCACATTTCTTTAATCATAGAATAAGAAAGCAAAGCCGTGCTGTTTCAAAAAAAAGGCACTTGTCAAGGGAAACCAACAAATTCACCAATAACTGAGTATGACTTTTGAAACCACCATATGCAAATCCAAATACAAACACAACATATACCAAAGAAGGCTATGGAAACTTTTTTGAACAGCACCTTTCTTGTTGAAATGTATACTTGACTCTTTCTAGGAAGTACTATATTGTACCAGTGCTGCAAATTAACAGCATAGGCTATGCTCATTATTGCTCAGTGTTCCTAAGCTACTTGGAAGACTGACAGTGCTAGCGCCTAAATGACACTTGATATTGTCCTTCTAAAACTCTCCCACAAATTGTGAGGTACTTGTCTGTTTACAGCACTGTAGAAGAGTAATTATGTGTAACTTAACAGGCTGCTCACAGTGTAAGTCTGATCCACTCCTTAACAGGCTTAACTCATTCACTGGCTTTTTAGCATAACTTTAACGCTACACTCTTTCAAACCATATTCATTAATGTACTAACCCTGTAGAGAGGGTGGCATTTGTCCTTGAAACATGGTACCAAACGAGCATAGATCTGCAGGCTATAGTAATAACTTGCCAGCTGGAGAGATAACGCAGAATGCAATTGCTTTTCAAAGCATTTGTTGGCATCTAACACCTAGGAGAAAGAGAGCGTTAATTTAGATGGAAGAATTAGCAAGCACACAACAGTAAGTGCGCAAACTTTCTAAAAAGCTACTCGCTGTGATTTAGAAACAGCTTTGACTACATTCTCCTAGCACATAAGTCAGTAACCTACACACACAAAGACAATTCTACATTATAATGCTTTCCCCCCTTCCACAAACAGCTAACCAAAACGCTTTTCCAACTACAGTTTTGGTGCTTCTATATCACAAAGTTATTACCCGTATCTCTGAACTACATTAGCACTGTCAGTCACATGGCACAACTATTATTTTAAATAAGAAAATGCATCTTTTTGTCAGTGCCACACTTGTAAGCCAGTCCAACAGCACCTGTTCAGAGTTTCCTTTAAGTGCACAAGCCAAACCTATAAAAATGTGTATTTTCATGAATTCAGTGACTTAAGATTTTAAAACCCTAAAGAAATTACATTTTCTTATGGAATTCTGAAATGCTATGTATAGTCTTTCCTGGAAAAAAACATACAAAACAGATCATTATCAACATACCTGAGGCAATGCAAGTAGATAGGCAAGAGACAAAGCTGTATCATTTGGTAAAGCATCACTTGCCAGCTGTAGTAGAACTGCAACATACAGCAAGTAGAAATAAAGCTTTAAAAACTGACCCATCTAGCCTTGTCAGTTAGCAAATGAAATGTTTTTAGTGTAACCATATTTTATTAGAAACTAGCTTTAAGCACTCCATACATACTTAATTAAACACTTATCAGTGCAATCCAGAAACAGACAATATGTAATTAAACTGCAGCACAGGTTTACCTTGACTTCTAGGCAAAGCGTTTGATGAATTAACCAAACACGAATAAGATTATGAAGTACAGATGCTAAACAAAGCCACTAAAATATCACCTATACTGATTTACAACAGGTAAATCTTTTGCTTGTAAAATCAAGGCAGTTATGTTGTACGTGTTCGAAGATAACAACCAGAGGAATGGTACAAAATGTGTTCTCCTCCAGCCTGAGCTCTAATTCACTTAACACAACAAACCATATAAAAAACTTGTCTTAAATAAAAAAAAAAAAAAAACAAACAAAAAAACCCCACCCAAAACCAAAACAAAAAAACCCAAGTATTATGTGAATTTCAAATAACATCAGTGCAACATCAAACTCAGGTCCTGCCACATACTACGAACAGAAGTATCAGCACAACAGTCAAAATTAATGCAAAGAATAACTATTCTAATCATAAAAAGATAAATTTCTTATAAAACTGACATGAAATTTAACTGCTTTTTCTACATTACAGATACAAACTAATATTTTGTTTAAAAAAACACATTACATTACGCAAATAGGAGAACAAATACACAGACAATGTAAATGCCCAAGATCTGTTAACTCCATAAAGGAGAGATGCTGTTTCTAGTTATCTCCTTCATACTGAAGTGAAGCATCACTGCAGCTGCTATGAAAGTTACAGCAATCACAGAATAATAATCCTCATTATACACTTAATATGCAGTTTTGGGAACAGAAAATATAAATTATCAGTCCAGGGCAATTTCAAAAATCTTAAAAAAACAGACTAGAAATTGCATAAAGAATTGTTACATATACCAGAAAAATAACACTATGATTTTCTTTTTTAATATTATTATTATTATTATTATTATCTTTTTTATATTATTATTATTATTATTAATGTTGTTGTTATCATCATTATTATAAGTCAAATTAATAGAAGACATCTTCCAGCAACTTGGCTGTCTGTTTAATTTAAAGAAGTCTCAAATACCTGTATTCCCACATTACACAAACGACTCTGAGGACATGTTGGACTGAAACCTTATTACTTCACACAGCCCCACAGTGAATTCTTGGTTCCAAAGAATGATTCATAAAATGCCTGAATGACCAATTACAATTTTTAGATTATCATTAATTTGCCATCAGCCTGAAGTGGATTTACATGCTGGCCCTCAGCCAGATACAACCCCCAAATTTCTATGTGACAAGTCATCACAGAGGCTGTGTACATGGCAATATGTCACAGCTAACTGCAGACAGAAGCACCTATGGTCTCTGTTTCACATTGCTTTTATCAACAGTTTTTTCCCTTTGAAACTTGTTTCTGCTACATGCAAAATACTTTGTATGCTGTCCAAAAGGACTCTAGAAATATTCAAATTAAAATCCTGATGAATTAGTTTGCAAAACTGGTATTTACTACCCCAAGGAAACACAATCAAAGTTACTTTATATATTCTTACAAGCACCCCTAGTTGAACAGAAAAAAACTGTGAGGAGGCAAAGAATAACTTGCCAAATAATAATAATCTGCCCCTGTTCTCTGGAGAATTAAAGACTGCAAAGTCTTGGGAATACATAATAAAACGTGGGTTCTCTTCTAACTTGACATCTGCAACACAACAACTGCCACATTAGAAAAAGAGTGTGTCATCATCCCTTAGAAAGCAATCAGGGATGCTGTGGAGGGACTATTCATTAGTGACTGTAGTGATAGGACAAGGGGTAACAGATTGAAACTTAAAACAGCAGAGGTTTAGACTGGATATAAAGAAGAAATTCTTTACTGTTAGGGTGGTGAGGTACTGGAATGGGTTGCCCAGGGAGGTACTGAATGCTCCATCCCTGGCAGTGTTCAAGACCAGGTTGGATGAAGCCTTGGGTGACATGGTTTAGTGAGGTGTTCCTGCCCATGGCAGGGGGGTTGGAACTAGATGATCTTGAGGTCCTTTCCAATCCTAACTATTCTATGATTCTATGACAAAGAACACAGCACCAACACAAGGCCAGAAAGCAATATGATTTTATTAATAATCATGCGTGAAGTGCAACACAAAGGCATCCCAGTTGCCAGAATGTACTTAAGAAGAAAGACCTGCCTCCATTATCATCCCCTCTGAGAAAAAAAAAAAAAAAAACAAACCAAGCAGAAGTATAGAATGGACTTGGTTAGAAGGGACCTTAAAGATCATCAAGTTCCAACCCCCTGCCGCAGTAGAGTACATCCACTGTACTCATGCAATAAATACAAGTTTTCTGTGTGTTTGTTCCTGTATCCATATACCTAATGCCTATGGAGAAAGACAACCGGAATTAAACAGAGATGCACAATATTGCCTTGGTCACACTAAGTCTGGATGCAATATAATGACACAACTGAGGAAAGTATTTTACTGGATGCAAAGTGATGTCTGTTATCACTTGAAAATGCATCCAGATAGAAAAGATTAGAAGAGTCAAAGTCCAAGGCTAGTGACCCTACCAAATCCACAAAAGAAGCATAAGGCATTATCTTGATTTTTATCATGAACACTGTCTCTGAGGCAAGTGTTTAGCCATTCCCTCAGACCTGGAGCACAACACTACTATAGCAATAAAACAGACTTCAACTTCTTCTAAGATAATGTGCTAGGGTTTCTTTGCTAAACTGCATCTCCTTTCAGGTTTGTCAATTCTTTTAATGGAGCTGAAACCTGCTGCTGGAGCTGTCCTAGAAAGCAGCCAGAAGGAAGCAAATGGGATTCAAACTCATCAGCAAAAAAATTAAATCCGCTGTATTTGCAAGTTACTAGTATAGCAGTTAATAACTCTTACTAACATTCAAGTTTTATACTGTAAAGTCTTCCCAAAACCCTAAAGCAAGCCTTTAAAATATGGGAAAGACACATCATAATAAACGGGGTTCATATCTGCACAATATTTTAATAAAAATTTTGGCAGTGTGCTATTAATATGCACATTTTCAAACTCCACAATCCTGAAAGTGTTAGCTCATCATAAAGACTTTCATGGGAACTTATAAAGCAAAGCATTAAGAAGGGGGAAGAGGCGGGGTCCAACACTGTAATCCACACCAAAACGCATTACAATTAGCAAATCACCAATCTATTAGTTTACAGAAATCTGTGCTATACTTACATGTAAGAATACTGTTTACTGACTACCAACAGGAGTCATACAGCAGGACTGCTGAGTACAGAATAAATCAAGCTCAGTTTTACAGAGGAAAATACAGCTCCATAGCACAGTTGGAGAGACTGATAAGTGAAATTCAGATTGACTATGATTAAGAGCGGTGGAAGAGCAATCCACTCTTTGGTCTGAGCAATCCCAGGCACAGCTACAGGTTGGGCAAAGAAGAGATTCAGAGCAGCCCTGTGGAGAAGGACTTGGGGTGCTGGTCAATGAGAAAATGAACATGAGCGGGCAGTGTGTGCTCGCAGTCCAGAAAACCAACCGTATCCTGGGCTGCATCAAAAGAAGTGTGACGAGCAGATTGAAGGAGGTGATCCTGCCCCTCTACTCTGCTCTCGTGAGACCCCACTTGGAGTACTGTGTGCAGTTCTGGTTCCCTCAACATAAAAAGGACATGGAACTGTTAGAACAAGTCCAGAGGAGGGCCATGAGGATGATCAGGGGACTGGAGCACCCTCCATATGAAGACAGGCTGAGAAAGTTGGGGCTGTTCAGCCTGGACAAGAGACGGCTGCGTGGAGACCTCATAGCAGCCTTCCAGTATCTGAAGGGGGCCTCTAGGAATGCTGGGGATGGACTCTTCATTAGGGACTGTAGTGACAGGACAAGGGGTAACAGGTTAAAACTTACACAGCAGAGGTTTAGATTGGATATAAGGAAGAAATTCTTTACTGTTAGGGTGGTGAGGCACTGGAATGGGTTGCCCAGGGAAGCTATGAATGCTCCATCCCTGGCAGCGTTCAAGGCCAGGCTGGACAGAGCCTTGGGTGACATGGCTTAGTGAGAGATGTTTCTGCCCATTGCAAGGGGGTTGGAACTAGATGACCTGAAGGTCCTTTCCAACCCTAGCTATTCTATGATTCTATTATAAGATAACAGAAGTATTAAAATGGTAAAATAGCAGTCTGTACACTTCAGGAATAGAGGATCAAAAACTAAAGGTGGTATCTAAAATTCATTTTCATCTTTAAACAAAAGTCCCCAAAACTGAAATCCATCTCTAAAGGCAGCCACTGAATTATATACAATCAGTTCCACTTATGCAAGTTGGAGCAGGAAGTATTACCAAAGATCTTCCAACTACTGTCATTTGCCCTAAGAAAGCAACAAATCCTTTTTTGATCTCTGCCTCCCCTCCTTTAAGACACAGGAATCATAACTAGAAACTTACAGGCTTCCAATATGCAAGAAAAGTGATCTTAAGTACTGATTTACAACTAGTTTTGCTTTAAAAGAGCATGAACGGAACCAAAACATGAATCCATTCCCATTTATACAAGCTGTTGCTGATCTTTTCTAATTCACAATCTTATTTTGTTACAACTGTACAGGTTATATGCAGAAATATCACATATGTCAAACTACTGAGTTGTACACTTGTAAGATAAATACAATTGTTTTCACTAAACAGATGGAATAAAACTGTGTGGTTTAGGAAGAAAGTCTCACTTCACGCTTTTTTCATGTTGCAAGTGATATCTTATACTCATTTTTCATGTCAGAAACTACCACGAAGTAAAATATAATACAGATATCTTCCTTCAAAAGACACTAACAGCATATAAATATTTAAACAGCTAACTTCTTAAACCAGTAGGAGATACGCAAAAGGAAAGAAAAACAAATGTATGTGGTTTTGTGTGGTCTGTTTTTTGTTGTTGTTTTTAAAGTGAAACGTTTCAATTAACAAATTATTAAGCATAAACATAGAAACAGCAGAAAACAAAATGCTCTGGTAATTCCAGGATCTGTAGTTAAGCATTAATTAGAAAATAGAACACTGTAATGATCCTGCAATACTGAAAGCTATATACAAAACACAGAGAATCTGAACAAATCAACACACATACAGGCAGACATGGAAATAATTAACATGGGTTTCAAATTTCTATTTAAATATCTGTACATTGTAATAATCAGAAAACTTTCAACCATTTCCTGCTTCCCACTATATTCATATCTTTCACAGCCTGACAATACCGCTTTCTGCTTATTTAAAGGCAACTTTCAGATTTCTAGTCTTTCCTGATTAACCCTTTTTAAAAATACCACTTCTCTTGAAAACTCTGCAGCTAATTCTACCAAGACTTAACCAACATGAAATCTTAAACTGGATCACAATTTACACAAACTACCCAGACAGTACTTCAGATCATTGCGTGCAATTCTATGTATTTACACCCATCCACAGATTCTCCTGTATTTATTATATATAGTAAATACTGGAGTATACACATAACCATACCTTCTGTAGTTGGAAGTAGGTCTTTTCCTTCACTCTTTGTTTCTGTCAGTTTCTCTGTTCTCAGTAACACTTCTGCAAAGCTTTCCAAAGAATTGTTCTGGTATGTGCCATAGCTGATTTCAGACTAGAAATAAAATAAGGTAACTGACACATGTGCACTACACCCTGAAGTTATGGTTAGCTCACTTGCATGAAATGAAATTATCTCCTCCAATTCCTGCATTTGCTTTCCTTTCCACTAATTCCAGACTTTTTCCTACTACTGCACAAAATTTCACATCATACAAATAATACAAAATCCATATTTTTACTTAATTCTAAGATCTCAAAACAACCCCTAATGCTTCCAAATTCTGTGACAAACTTACTTCTGCAACATACGGATCAGCAATTAGAGACTCATAAAATGGATGACAGCCTTGTTTTTCCACAGTGGCATTTTCTCCAGGCCCACCTTCCAATACATCTCCAAATTCGTGGCCCTGAAAAAATAAATATACTTGAGCCTACTTGCAACAAAGCTCATTAAAAAGTCTGTAACTGCTGTTCAGAAGGGAAACAACTGTAATTGAAAATATCATTTAATTCAATGGGGAGCAAGATAGGAGTCATCTTATATAAACCACTGCTGAATGCAGTCCAGCATTCTTAAAAAAAGGAAAGAGAACCATGCTCAAAAGTAGTATCAGATAATCTAGTATCATAAACATTATACAAAATGCACTGAAACAGAGAAGGTAGAAAAGAGAAACTGAAAAGGAACAGCTTTGAATATAAAATGACAGCGTTTAAAGACTGGGTTTCACTGTGCTTTCTTTCCCAAAGTTCAAATTTCAACTACGTCTTCCCCCACTATCGTAAGAGAGAAGATGCAAGCAGATTAGAAAATAAGGAACAGAAACAGCTTTAGACCCCTAATTTCACTGGGATTTGCTAGCAAACAATCTCATGATGTCTCAAATTCACTTACTGATTTGAGGTCTTTAGTTATTGGATACCTACGAAGCAGCCTAGCTTTAATACCCATGTATCAGTGAGTGTGTAAACATCTGGAGACACATCATCAATCCCTTACATGTAATGGTCGAAGGTAAGTTAATGATCTCTTCCACCACTGCCCATCACTGACAGCATGCAGCATGGCTTTTGTAGTCATAGTTGTGTTAGACAACACCTTCATGGTTTTTGATGTGGTCCAGTGCAACAAATCAGCAGATTGGCTAGAGGAGATGTTGGTTTCATCCTGTGAGCATATCCAACACACAAGGGCAAGTTTTAGACTCATGCTTTAATTAGGCTAACGACCTAAACACAAACGTATTAGAGTTCAGATATTGTTAATGATTACTGATTTAAGCAGCAGCAGTCATAAAAAAAAACAAAAAGACAAGTCAAAAGTGATTTAGGAGTTTCAATCTGAACCGACTAGCATGAGCAACAGATCATTTTGCCCTTTATTCAGTCATAATCTCTTGTTTCCAGGGACACCAGCTGTTTTTAACTGCAAAGTTTATAATTGTAATGTTTTACATAACTGTTGAATGCTTCTGTTAAAATAATGATCTCTCTACAAATGAGGAGATTGAGCATGCTAAAATTAATCTTCAAGAAAGCTGACAGCAGAGACAATCCTGCATTTGTACAGAGGTAACGATAATTAAATTGAATTCTCTGCAGGAGAAATGTTGAGCAGGTATACACATTTGTCTCTAGACAAAGTTGAAAAGTATCATCAAGATCTGAAATTCTGCAGTTGGCACTTAGAAGTTACCAAATACAGCAAACCTAAAAAGCTGCAATATATGCACATACACATCTACACATTATCCTTCAAAACATCTTCACTGAGCCTCAGTAGAAACTCACACATAAGTCAATTCTTGAAATTAGAAGACATGTTCCACAACTGGAGCTTCCCATATGAGCTCTTCCTCATGTAGAGAGCATTTAAATAATACCCTGAACATTCATGGTGGTTGATCTGTGCTAGTTCAGCCCTAAAAGGATTGTGTTAATTGCATCCTTTACAAAGATCACACATCAGACAAAAATATAATTAGCATGCTAACACAAACACAGTCTTCAACAATAGGAAAGACAAATATTTGCCTCCACACAGAAAACTTAAACAGCTTTACATCCAATGCTTTTTCCCAAAACCTCTATCATTCAATTCCCCATACACTGAAGTGTACTGAAACAAAAAAAATCTACCTGTATAATTGACTGTGAGGTCTTAGTTTACAACTTACTCATGACAAAGGTTCAGACATCAGAGCAAAAGGATGCCAAGTTACACTCAAATGAATTACATCCCACTGTAACCTCAGTGACAAAATACATTAGCATCAATAACGTAAAATTTCACTGTAGACGAACATATGTGTAGTACTTTTTACTGTACTATGCAGTCAATCACTGCCTTAAGCTGACCACTGAAGTAGCAAGTCCATTTTAAGTGCTTCTTTCCACTAAGGCTTCAGCATTTTTTTAATCATTTCCAAAATTATATTCTGTATTTCACAGGTACCAACTAATGAACTGACTGGCTAAACTAAAAATTTAAACTCTTACTTCACCAAGTGAAGAAAGAACATGCTAGATTTTTTACTCTGAAAAGTTAAAAAGCAACAGAAAATTCAAGGTATAGTGGCTTGGGTAGATTTTCTTGTTTGTGTATTTTTAAATAAACTATTCTTGGTACTTAGTACAAAAGCTTTTTGTAATTTATTTTAAATGTTAGATACAGAATACTAATTCCTCTCTTTGCCTTTTGTTTTTAAATACATACTGCAGGACACCTAACTGATTCTTCATGGGGGAAAAAAACAAATCAAACCAAACCAGAACCAGGGAAGAAAAGGAAAAAAAAAAAACCCAAAAAACTAAAAACTTGTCCCAAGTTCTCAACTGCATTTGAACAAAACATACTTTTTTAAAAAATAAACCTCCTTCGGTAGTGTCAAAACTAATAGACTAACTTGTATGCTGGTGTGTGTGCTTTCTATAGCTCCACCACTATCAGATACACTCTACTGCTTTTTTTCAAAAAGGAATTTCAACTCTTTACAGGCAATTATAGTCTTTTCTGCACAAATAAGAATTCTGTTTTCTGAAAAGCCATTCCTCTGTGTACCCAGAACACCGCTTTCAGGCTGTAACATTTTGCTCTCCAGAGTCAATCTGTCAAAATAAATATTTCTTAAAGACTGTTGGAGATGCCATTTTAAGAAGACAACTTTAATTGTATCCTCTAGTTTCATCTTCAGGAGGAAATTATAGTTTGCGGGTTTTGAGGGGTGCCTGAGGGAAATTATTTTCTTGTTTCTTCCTGATATCTGTTATAAAAGTAAGCATTTTTGATTAAAAAGTAAACAATAATAACAGCAGATTTGAATGAATCTAAATTGATCTAAAATGTCAGCTAACAAATTCTGAATTATCAAGATATCCTGAAAGAACAGCAAAAATATTTAACATATATACACCTATACTCATATATGTTCATATGTATCATTCTAAACAGTCTAATGAAATGACAAAGCCAACTATCTTTAAATAAGCCACATAAGAGAGACTAATAAACACCTACAATGTGGACTACTGGGGGTGGGGTGGTGAGAAGCACCTTTAATGGCAATTAGTCAAGGTGCCAGCATTAAAACATGCAAAAAGCAGTCACTGCATTAAGAGTTAGTATGCATTAAGATTATTATGGGATGCACCCGTGAGTCCTGAAGCAGCTGATGGACATTACTGATAGTCCTGATAGTCTTTATAAAGGGCAAGGATGACCCTGGGAACTAGGTGAGGCCAGTCAGTCTCATCTCAAGCCCTGGAAAGGTGATGGAACAGCTCATCCCAGAGGCCATCTTTATGCATGTGGGAGACAAGAAGGTCATTAGAAGTAGTCAGCATGGATTCATCAAAGGGAAATCATGCTTAAACAACTTGATTGTCTTCTACAATTGGACATATAGCTGGACTGATGAAGGGAAAGCATTGTATGTTGCCTATCTGGACTTCAGTAAGGCTTTCGACACTGTCTCCCATGACAACCTCATGGAAAAGCTCAAAAGCAGGCTGCATAAGTGGATCCCAAGGTAGATTGAGAACAGGCTGAATGGTAGGTCTGGGAGACCCTTGTTATCAGTGGCACAAAACAGCCCCTTCTGACTAAGAAACATTAATCTAACAATGTTAGCAATAATATTTTGAAATAATTTTCATAAATCAAGACCTTAATTTTGTCACTGACATATTTTATTTGAGAAGCACAATATTAGTTGTTGAAAAATGTGTAGCATCCAACAAAGGGGAAAAAGGGTGGGGATTCAGAAAACAACACTTTGCTCAAAAATAATCTACTGTGTTGGAATCACTGTAGCTTTCAAAGGATAACTTCTTCAATAGATCTCATGAGTTCAATCGACAGTGAAAACTGGCACTAAAGTAATTGAGTACATTCTCCTGTAAATGCATTAGCTTCTATGGAATAATTACATCCATCTTTATTGTATCAATCAAGAATTTCATTCATAGCAAGACCATCAAAAGTTTGGAAAAGTTATTCTTGAAGACAATATGACAGCAATGTTAAGTGGCACATTTCTATGCAATTTGTAGAGATATACAGCCAGCTGCTTTCAAGATTTCAACTTGTTTCAGGGAAAAAATGCTTAAGAGTTAAACCATAAAACAACAGCAATGAAATGAGTTTAGACATCTCGAGAAAGGAGTTAATCAAGAGAAGAATGACTGACAATTATGACCAGCTAGTGACGTAGGTTGGTATAATGAAAAAATTTATAGTGGCAACTAATGATTGAATAGTAGATGAATGTAAGAAAAGGTAGAAAAAGGTCACTAAAGCTTTGAAAAAGAAACTGATATACCTGCAGATAGGTATTTTTATTGCAACAGAGAAAGGGATGCCCAAGTATATGTATGATAGAAGAAGCTTAGTCAAGTCAAAGTAAGGAAAATTGCATTTAAAGAAGCAATGTGAAAAGGTATCAGTACGTAAGAAAGAATAACATTTGTCAACTGCTAGTGAAAAGGATGCTATAATTTAATTATGACGGAAGTGAAAAAAGAGTAAAATTAAAGTGAAAAAAAAATTACCATATGTTTTTTCTTTGAAGAAACTGAAATTCTGTGCAAGACAATGAAGAGGAAGCATGAGGAATTATGTGATGTGCAGCTATAGCAATTGCAATTAGGGGATTCAGTTAAGTCAAAGAAACTGAGTTATTGAATATATTGATTTTCTAACATTTCAGATGTTTGTAACAAAGGAAGGGTTATACAGTGACTAAATTCTTGGTTATGTTTCCTCCTGTGTCATTGCAAGAAATGAAGGAATCTATAAAACCCTATGAGGTCAACAGACAGAATGAGCAAATGTACAAAATTAATTTCATAGTTTAACAGCTGGAAATATGCATAGAACAAGTATAGAAAATAAAAAAATCTTCAATGCAGCAACACACAAATTTCACAGATCAACCATCTGCTTAGTTCCAACTCTAAACAGAAAATCACAACTACAGGGAAAGAATTTAAGGGGAAAAAGAAAAAAAAACCCACAACAAATACATTACAAAAATTTCTGAATGTGATTCAGATATCCAAACTAAATAAATAATGAAGTTAATTAGTGAGTTCACTCAACACTGATAAACCCTCCAGTTTCTGAATAAGTTTCTGGATCATTTACATGCATGTCTAATTGTTCCGTCACAATACACAGTCAATAGTACTACAGCATATGAACATATGACCCATGACAAATTTGTTACATAGATTAAAATATTGTAAACATCAGCATCCACACCCACATCAGGAGGCTCCACAATTTTATTAACATCTACTTAATAATATTCCTCTTTGAGAGATTCATTTACCAATTTCCAGGAAATAGAAAGAATTTATGCCACTGAAACAGACCTGTTCCTCATCAAATGCATAAAGTGTTCAGCTCTCTTCCTCTGAATACTGTTTTCAGTACAATTTCACTTTTCCTGCCCATTCATCTTATATATAATTATGAATATTTACATATGCATATATGTATACCAAGTAAGCACATATGACAATAAATACATAAAAGACATACACAAAATATAAAACTACACATTGAGGTTATCTACTTCCCTTCCAATAACGTGATGGGGAGGTTTTGTTTTTTAAGCCACATAGACTAGCACTTTCCATCTACAGCTGTCACTGGTAAAAAATTCCCCAAAGTGGTTGGAACTAGATGATCTTAAGGTCCTTTCCAACCCTAACTATTCTATGATTCTATGAAATAAAGTTCCTTCATCTTAGTTTATGTTATCTGAGACATTAGCTTAGCTTAATGCTCCATCCCTGGCAGTGTTCAAGGCCAGGCTGGATGAAGCCTTGGGTGATATGGTTTAGTGTGAGGTGTCCCTGCCCATGGCAGGGGGGTTGGAACTAGATGATCTTAAGGTCATTTCCAACCCTAACTATTCTATGATTCTATGAAAGGTATAATGACATCAAGGATGCTGCAACTCGGATACTTGCCTCAAAAAGCCACACTATGCAACATGAACCACTTTTTTTCTTTCTTTCTATATTCTTTCCTGTATTTATTTAAAATTTCTGCCCTCCTCCCCGCCCCTACAAGATCCGCTTACCATCTACAGAAAAACTTAAACAGGAAACAGAGAAAAGAATAAGCTAAACTTAGAATTTCCCATTCTGAAGAGGATGAAAAAGGTATTTCTTGTATATACAGGTAATTATATCTTCTTTAAAGAGAGACATGAACTTGCAATTGAAAACGTACAAACTTAAAATAATAACCAGGAAAAGTAAAAAGAGTAGCAGACCTTTTTTCCTGACGCCCTGCCTCTATGTGCCACAAAAGACTCAATGTTCCTTCTGATCTTATACGTGAAAATAGTTTTACATGCAATACATGAAAGCTATAAACTAGTACTTGTAAGCTTCAAAACATTTTTTACTTAAATGTGTAGCTCAGATTTATTTTTGAATGTGTTGCTCTGCAATTGAGCCAGATAAAAAAATCAAACCAACATTAATGTATAATATCATGTTAAGTTTTGTTGCACTTTTCTCCTACCGCTGGGTTTAGTTTTTTTTATTTGCTATGGTGCTAAGACTATGCAGGAAGAAGCAATGAAAAATCAGAACAGACTATAAATACATAAGCAAAACCTTGAATTTAAAACAATCTAATAAGAACAGAGACTAGTAGATGACTCTGAAGTTGTGCATTTTATCTGGAATGTTAAATGTTGCTAAAAACTCAAATTAAGCTCTCTGGCATAATGCAGAACAAAATATTTATTATTTTAAAAAGGCTTTTTAAAGCTTACCTCTGTATCCTTACTGATCAACGAAGAAGGTCCTGAGATATTTACATTCTCACCTCCTTCTGAAGGAAAAAACTGGTAATTCACAGCCTGATAAAGAATCTATAAATACAAAATAAATATAATATCTTACCAGTCAAATAATCAAATGTAAAGAATTATGACTGAGGTCACAAGGAACCCAAAAAATTCAGATGTAAAAGTTTCCATGATAGAAAAACAAGGGTGCTGGCAAAACCAGGTAGAACGCATAGGTATCTCTGACATCCTCTCACTGTTGTAGTCCCTAGATAAAATGACCTTCCCTTCTCCATGGATTTGTGCAATACTCCTCTATACAATGTAATTTTTTTTTTTTATGCACACTGCTTTACTATGTAGGCCAAAGAGCTTACATGAAAAACATCACTTATTCGAACTGTGCCTCTCAGGTGTTGGGCAACTCTACAGAGGCAAATGTTACACGGGATAGTAGATCTGTGAGGAGAATTTCCACATGCCATAGAACAGATGAAGATCAAAAAAATACTTATAAACATTTATATCGTCTGGTCAGCCTGACCATCTGATAAAGATTTTTTTTGCATATATCGATCTACATACGAAGAGCATATATGAACATATGTGAAAAGCTTGGACAGAACATATAGGAGCGCTAATGAACAAATTTGAAAAGCTTATACTTAGCAGAAGAAACATTAAATATGCTTTGACAGAAATCATTACACGTGTTTGGCTTCCTGGGGAAAACACCAAATTAATCATCACTGGTCTTTTTCTACAAATGACACCGCATTAACAAATCTGAGCAACAAATTCAGTCTTAAGTTTTGTGAATGGATAAAACAGATAACCTTTTTCCTTGGAGAAGTAGGATGCAAGAGGGTAATAACCTGTGGCTGAGCAGCTGCTCTGCGTTACAACTGACAGAACATGAAGCCTTCAGAAAGAATGAGACAGCAATATAGAAGCAGTGAGCTGACAGAAAGTCTAACAAATATTGGTTCATCCAGTGCCAAAAATTTGTCTGACTTCAAATTCTAATTCTGAACATAGGCACATACGGAAGGAAACGAGTCTGTATTTCTATACTGTACGGGTTTCAATTCTAGAAAGATTCTACTCATGTTTAAGATCATAGCTGTACATACCTCTCTCAAATTTGAGTGCTTTTATAATGGAAAAAAAAAACAAAATGAACAGTAAATAGCTTTCAGAAGCTAGACTTTATTTCTAATCCTTTATACCATTTTATTTTGATGTTACCCTGCTACTGAAGCAACATAGACTGTCTTCATATGTTGCCTGTATTTCTCATGCACATTGCTACACAATTTTGTAAAGAAAAGGGCTACGCATTTGCTGCTGCCTTAGGCAATGTATATACTGTAGCTACTGATCCCTTCTTCCCTGTTCTGCAGCCACACAGAATGCAAAATCTCCAAGATGATTTTACTACAAAGATAAATCCACAAACTTTGTTAACTCTTAGATAACTAAGATAATTAAACAAGTAATAATACGTAGGCCAAACCACAATTACACTGAACACATATACAACATTCTGACAACCTAAATTACTGCACTGCAGCTTCAAATAAAACTTTTGAAAAGGTCTGCTGTTATCTTGTCATAACTTGTATTTAAATGACACAAAATATATAATATGATCCGCTGAACACCTAAGATGTGATTAAGAAGTTGGCAAAGATGTCCCAGACAAAGCCTTGCATGGTTGAAATAAGTGAGAAAATAATTGTATATTGGGTAGAAGTCTTTAAAATGTAAGAATAAACATTTAAGAGACATTTAAGTGGGCATTTAACAAAGCTGCATTACAAGAGGCAAACAGCTAGAAAAAACTGAAAATATTCTTTAACTGCACTTGCAAATAAAATGTTTACATTGGGCAATAAATTAAATTAAAATAAAATAACTAAATATAGACAATATAACTGCACTTCCACTTGAGAAGCAAACTCGTTATATAAAAATACTTAAAAAATACCTTCTCATTTGTTGAAATATAACAGTGTAAATATAAAGTAGAACAAACATGACCTTGTTGGGGGTAGGAACTTAAGGGAACAAACTTCAAAATGGGCACAAGTCCCCTTTACTTTGGTAAGCACTGAATTTGCATGAAACAAGTTTCAGAAAACACCTACCTGGGTTTGCAATGAACTGCTCACTCCCAACAACGCCTCTATGGCACCTGGGGGACAGTGCGTCAGAGCAAAAGCCATGAGTTCCTGACGCATACCCAAATCATGGTAGCCTTCTGATTGCCCAAGCTGACTGCAAACTTCCCAGCTCTTAGAATAACCTGCAAGGGAACACAAAATGTATTTCTGCGGTTGGTAAGCTTCACAAGTGACAGGAGGATGCTGAATAATTCTTACTGGATGAGATAAAGCAGGCCATGTGGCATTCTTGACAACACTTACCATCCCCTAAGAAAGGAACCATAAAGGCTCCATGAAACAGACGCAACCCAACTTTAGACTGACCAAATACATGGAAGACGTGTTATTACCGTATCGTAGATATCAGTACAATAGGCATTTGTAAGCCTACACACTATATTTTTATTTATATTCATTATATTATTTTCTATTGCAATAAGAAAAGCATGATTTATTTCAGAGCATGATACTGAACACCTTACTGGAGTGGCTGAAAAAAGAAAGTAAAATATATCACTTGATATACTACAAGAAGCTCAGTTAATCTCAAATTTTTCCTACTCAACCTCCAGGCAGAAAAAAGAGCCAAAGAAACAAATCTTATATTCCTTAGTAGCTTGACACATATATGTCACGTACCTTCACTCACCCTCACATATATAAATTATGTAAATAATTTAGCACAAATGTTGTAAAAATTTTGACAGAAAGACATCTAAAAGACCTGCACATTCCTGCTAGTTGCATTCACATATTTTTACCTGTTTGAGAGGGATACAGCATAGAAAGAATGAGACACTGTGCTTCCCGGGGGCACAGAAAAGGTCCCTATGGTTACATGTCTAATAGTTCAGTAACTATCTTATTACATACAATATTTCCTGTATGCTTCTCCATTCCATAGAGATGTAAGTTGATTCCAAACAAATTGTAACTTATTTTTGAATGAAAAGGACCACTCTGAAGTCCCACACATGACAGTAAAGCCAAAAGGCAGAACTCGGATTTTCACCAACATCACCCCATGCAACCCCCATTTATTCACTTCACCTGCAGCCATGAGCTCCTGGCAATGCATACTAGCGGCTTTGTAGTCCTGGAAACTGAGAGCTTGTTCCACTAAAAGGATTAAAACTTGACCTTTTCTCTCCATCTGATCATCTCCTGTAAGAAAAAACAACAAAAAAAAATTTATTAGTTAACTGAAATTAATGATCAACTTAAGCTTGCTATTTTATTTCTTAAGAGAACAGTATGGCAAAAAAAAGTAATAAATAAAATTATCCACTTTTTCCTGAAAGAAACAATAAAAAGTTTTTCAAAAAACATTGCCATTATAGCTGGTTAATTAAAACAAACAAACAAAAAAGATACACAGCATGTTATGTATAGGTTGAAAATAAAAGTTGAGAACCGAGTTTATGTGAGGGCCAAGACATAGCTCAAAACTGATATTTAAGATAAGTGACATATAAAAAATCCTGACATTGAAAAAAATCTTCTGTGAACTGTTAACAGAATGATTCTGAATGTTTTGTTTTCTTACAGCTTACAAAGTCACAGTTTAAACTCCCATTTCACAGAGCCAAATTATTTGTGACATATGGAAGACACAGGTATTTAAAAATTCCTACCTTCATAAATTGAGTCAGTAGAACTGAACTGTTTTTTCACACTATACATGTATCTTGGTCACAGTACCTTCTTGACAATACCTCTTCCCCCCATTACAAGTCAAAAGTAACACTTGAGATACTACTGATCTCTTCTGACTAAAGTTTTGAGCAAGAATCTTTACACAAAATTATTTTTACCTTAATTTTAATACATCACCATTTACAGATGAAAACAGAGACAACTAACTCATCTCCTTTTCAAAACCAGTTATAGTCAATAGAAATAACACACTTGTCACACTTTACCAATCTTCTTTTTAAAAAAAAAAAAAAAAAAAGAAGCTCTAACTTACAGTGATCACAAGAGAATGAAAATTATTTACTTTACGGACACCAGCTGGTTCAGTCTTGTGCTCAAACTAGTGTGCAAGTCCATGCATTGTATTGAGAGGTGACTGAACATATAAGGAAAAATAATCTCACACTATTCATTTTAATGTTGTGAAGAAGGATGGCGAGTAGTTAATAAAAATGAGTGGATGTTTTTCACCGCAAGCTTCCTGCTCATGTTTCTCCCCTATTATTAAAAGCAATTTTACTCAGTGACTGCTGTTACAGTCACTTGAAAAGGGCACTGGTTTATGAAACTCTTATTACTACAACTTGTGAAATGCAAGTATTTCAGAAGGTTAAACAGATCTGGTTCCAAAAGCCATTTAAAGAGTACACGTACTTTAATTGCATAGCTGTTATTTTTTAACTCTATTTTACAGGTCCATCACCACAGGCAAAGCAAATTTTGTTTTAAAGCTTTCTCAAAAGAAAAGATGTAGCAGTTGCACTAGAATGACATTCAGGGAAGTTACCCTAATTACTGAACTCAGCCAAGATTCCCCTAATCCCAGCACGTCATGACTAACTCAGCTGGGAGAACAGGTTGGCTTTCCATCATTTTATCTTTTGGCCTCTTGCCTGATATACTGCCAACACACAAATTAATCACACTCAGGGCTCTTCTGTTGCAAAAATTTGCCCTCAGGAACCTAGGAACTTCTCATTCAGGCAAAAGCAATTACAGATGACAAAGAGGTGTTTCTATCTAGACAAGATAAATGTGAACTGTCATTTCTATAAGCAAGGGATCTGTACTTGCCACTCACCTTCTGATGCCCACTTCACCCTGACAGCTTTACTTCTTAGAGAGAGAGCTGACAATGCAGCAGACATAAAAGGTTAGAGAAATAATCAAACTATTGTCTTCAGATTTCAGCTCAGCAAAATAATCACTATTTATTACTACTTAAAGATCAGTGGGATTGGAGGAAAGAGAGAGGAGGAACACTTGAAGCAAGAAAGTTTTCCTCTTAACTATGCTGACTAGTCCCCCATCACCAATGTTTCTGCTGATTAGTTTTGATGCAGTAGGATACATCACCACGTTTCAAAAAAGCACAAACTGAAATATGAAGATTGCTTTCCTTCCAGTCCATGGCCGTATGTGCTCATCACATCTCCACTGTTCACTCATTTAAACTTCCATTACCTTGACACATGCTGTTATGCCACGGAATAACTGTCATCTCTGACATGACTAGTGAATCCCCTGCAATATGCAACCTGACCTTTTCTTCACGTGGCTTTCATTGTCTCAACAGTGCAGTCACTTAAAATGCTACCTACTGCAGTTTTAAGGCACAGTCTTGTTCTTCTATTCAAACATGAAAAAATTCACTGCTTCAGGTTTGTGATGCCTCACTTGAAGGAATTTTTAATAATGAAGTCTTAAAAGAGTGTGAGGTTTGAATTCTGAACTGCTCCCTTTACCATTTTGACAGACATCCAGGATTTAAAACTAAGAAGGGTTCAATGAGAAGAACTACTAGAATGATGATGCGGTTAGACTACATAATAATTCTGCTTTAAGCCTTAATCTTTATGTCTGTTATCCAGACTGAAACAAACCAAGTTTAGAAAGTGGAAAGGATGTGTCTGTCCCCCTTTTTTTATCTGTCAAAGTTTGTGTGTGTCCAGCTCCTTTGGACTCCTGTCTCCTTACATAGTAAGGAAAATGCATTTATATTCAAAGGCTTACAAAACACAGTAAATTTAATGTTCTAAAGTTCTTTCTGCATCTTTTTGTTAATGACATTTTGAGACAGATATAGCATCTTCCTAAGTGACAGGATGAGAGGAAATGGCTTCAAGTTGAACCATGTGAGGTTGACAAAAATTCTACATTGACTGGGTTGTCAAACACTTGGAACAAGCTGCCCAGGGAAGGGACTGAGACACCACCCCTGAAGGTATTTAAAAGATGTGTAGACGTGGTACTTAAGGACACAGGTGGACATGGCAGTGCTACTGGGTCTTTTCCAATCTAAATGAGGCTCTGATTTTATTACAAATTATGAGAGGAAAAAATATGGAATCCCAGTAATAATAGAAAACAGTATTTTAAGAAATTAAAAAAAATCATATTTTCTTAAAAAATAAAAGAAATACTTCTGAAAGTTTAGATTCAGTTTGGGTCATATAAAGAAAAGGAAAACATAAGGCTTACTTAAACACTTTGGGTAAGATATATTCTATTTGTGAGAGGATGAAACATTATCATGAGTGAAACCATGTCATAAAAACTTAAAATTCAAGTGCTATCAAAATTGTATGCATACTCTAGAAATTCTATGTCATCTACATTTAAGAGATCAGAAACCGTCTGTATGGTTACTTCTCAATGCATTAAGCAAGAACGTCAGTGTTGAGGAAAGTGGATTTTAAAAAATAACTTGACTTAGGAATGTGAGCAAATCTTAAAATTACTAGAATTAGCTTAGAGATATTAAAATTAACTAACTACAGAAAGTTGAGAGAAAAGAGTAACAAACAGAAAACATTTCTAGAGAGTCTGCATCAAAAAATTAAGAGCAATGCTCATTAGATCTTTTTGATAGTAATAGTACAGAAGATGATTTTAATTTCTGATAAGTGTCTTTTTTTTTTTTACTTTTTTTTTGCTCCTCTCTTTTGTAAGCAATTGCACAAAGTGAATTATTTCTCACCCATTTTAACTGAGAGCTTGGATTAAGTGAGAATCATGAGATGTACAACAGCTCCAGCTCCCTGAGCAGCTTCAGATTTCCTGGCTGTCATGCTGAGCACATTATCCCTCACTCACTTTCCCCATATGTGAAATAGAGATAACACTTGTGTGCTTCCTCTACAGAGGTAGTGACATGAGATTTAAGTAGAATTTACTGTCATTAATCAAATACTTTAAAGCAATTAAGAAGCTAGCTGATATATCATTACCTAAGCAATATTTTAGCTTTGATAAATATGAATGTAAATTCTATTACTCACTTACAATGTTTCTCTCTAAACAAAATCTATTTAGAGAACACAGCTCCAGAAGCTCCTTCAGGATGATCACATGCGTTCTACTCTTGTGTGCATCGCAAATGGATTTTCTTAGATATGAAACTAAAATATATATGCTCATAGTATTTTAGAGGCTATATAGCATAGCATATACTATATACCTTATATATATATACATGTATAAAATGTATAATAGATGTAGCAAGCACATCACAATCATTAATGAGCAGCACTTTATCTAAATCTTCATTAAGCAAGTCCATAGAGTTCAATCCACAGATTCTTTTTCAGTATTCAGACTCATCCCAACATATCTCTGTAAAATCATTCCCTTTCATTATAAGCTGTTAGAAATCCAGTTACCACTATCAAGTAGTTTTAAACCAGCTAATGAAGACTACCTGTGTTGAAACTGCAAAGAACGTTTTCGTTTTCTAATATCCAGTTTAAAATAAAACATACTCATTCACAAATTTTAAAATCTGTATGACCATTTTGGCTGCAAACTAATTTGTAGGGTATCAGTGTTTGTTATCATTCTTATGACTAAAAGAAGTCCTAAATAACTCTTTATCATACTAAAAACTAATTGTAACTCAGTAACTTAAATTATAAATTGACAAATACAGAAATAGCATTTCTACCTATTTTGCTTTATTTTAGTTTATGCTTGATGTTAAATTTGATAAGACTCTTCATTTACAGACTATGATTAAGGTTATGCCAGCATTCCACTTAAAATCTGTTTTTAAAGGTATTATTAACCCAGCTATTAAAAACATAAGCAACATTAAATTCAGTGTAAGGTTACTTGTCCTGAGTTCAGCAGTAGCAGTCATTTTTCTTCTTCTTAGTAGCTGGTGCAGTGCTACGTTTTTGACTTTTGGCCTTGGAACAGCCCTGATAACACTGATGGTTTTAGTTGCTGCTCAAATGTTTTGTCTGACCAAGGACTTTCTGAGTCTCATGCTCTGCCAGGGAGGAGGGGAAGCCGGAAGGAAGCAGAGACAGGACACCTGAACCAAACTGACCAAAGAAGTATTCCATACCACAGCACATCATGCCCAGGATGTAACTGAGAGGTACCCGAAGGGCTAGTTGACTGTAAGGCTGGAGGAGGTATCAGTCGGTACTCAGTCAGGTGGGGTGGGGTGAGTTATCAGTTGGCGGGTGGTGAAGGTGTTGTATTCTCTTCCCTTGTTATTTCTTTTATCATTATTGGTGGTAGCAGTAGTGGTTTGTGTTATACCTTAGTTACTGGACTGCTCTTATCTCAACCCATAGGATTTGCATTCTTTCAATTCTCCTTCCCATCCCTCCGGGAGCAGGAGGAGGACAAGAAGAGGAGGGGAAGGAGGAGAGGGGGGAAGAGAGAGACTGCGTGATTTACGGCTGACTGAGTTTAAACCATGACACTATTCCACCACTCATTGGAAGTACTACATACATAGAAGACTACAAAAGTAAGGCTATAGTGACTTTCTTTTATTTATTGGCAAAATATCGGATTTGCATACATGACTTAAAATAGCAATGACAATCATGTTTCCTCTGAATGCTTTTTGATACTCTTCTGGATACTCATCAATTGGATGGAATGGCAGGCACAAAAAAAAACCCTGCTGCAATAGTGGCATACTGTTTATGGCTTTCAAGTCCAGAAAAATGAAAAGAGATTAAAGAAATACTGAGTTTCTTCAAATGAAAGAAACCTGTTTACCATAGCCCATCTCCTACAACAAACAAGTTTAGATAAAAATCACTACTATGGCATTCTCCTAACTGAATCCATATCTTGCTTATAAATGAATATCCTGCACAGAAAATAGCACTTCAACATAAGCTATATGACTAGTCATTCCTCAGTGATACTGAAATGGTTTTTAATCACAAAAGGCTAGAACTACTTCTTTAAAAAGCAAAAAAAAAAAACCCACCAACACAAAACAAACAAAAAAAGCAAACAAACAAACAAAAACAAATAAGCCAAACACATATTACCCAAAAGAAAAAAAATTGCTTGGTATTTTTGCTTCTCAAATAAGTGTTATTCTAAAATCAAAAGATAACTTTGAAGGTCACCAAGTTATTTGTTTATTTAGCATAAGAGACAAGGAAAGTAAGTGTCAAATCCGTGTATTCCTTACCAGGATTCATTCTTGAAATATACTTTTACTATTAAAATTCCATACTTGCCACAGGAACAACTATTACCATTATCCCCAAGGTTAACCATTAAAGTCAGAGAACCCAGCACTCTTAGAATAAATATGCAATTTGTAGAACAAGAAGACATTTTTAACTCATGCCCCTGCCTAAAAATTAATCACCTCACACATTCATCTTCGGATTTTCTTCAGCCGCATACCCACACAAACAGAAAAAAATCAGGAGGCTATTTCATCATCTTGCTTTAAGTATCTCTCCTTTCAGTGGTGTCTCCGTAAGTGCCAAGCGTACAGACATTACCGCACCAAAGAGCTCTATACGAATTCCCTAAAGTTCTCTAACTCATACACACTGTCCTTCATATCTTTAAGTCTCTGAAGGTAGGAACCAGGATTCTGTTCCCTGTCCAAAGACACATGCCATTGCACTGTAGATGCCAATCTACAACTAAAGGAATGAGGATAACAGTACTGGACAAAATACTTGGTGTTTCTAAGATTCTCAGAATCACTGTGGATTTTCCATTTCCCTTTCTCAAAGAGAATAATCTAGATTCAAAAAGAAGGTAAAACAAAAATTAGCAGCATTAGTCTGAAGAACCTAGAATATTAAGAAGAAAAACTGACAGATTCTAACTTGATGTGGGAAGAAGCCCAGAGAGGGAAAGAGCAGTACAGAAATGTTAAGAACCAATATGGGGATAATTTTTTCCAAATGTCTTGTAAGCAAATAAACAAAAAACCCCACAATTTAACAGAGAGAGAAAGAAAATAGTCAGGTATGCATCAGTGACAAAGCCAGAAAGCACTGAATTTTTTTATCGCACTGCATGAAGTATGTATTTCTATATTCTATTTTTACATTATAAAAATAAAGCAGTCTCGCATTTGCAGTAGCACTGATGAAATAAATGGTTTTCAAAAATCAAAAGACCTGCCAGACACTTTTGATAGGCTATCTAAAAAATGAAAAAAACCCCAACAAAATGAAAAAACCCAAATCCCTAATATCCTTTGGATTCAATCCTTGAAGATGTTCAGCTGCTCAAATACTCAAGCTAATGCACTATTTTTAGTACATAAAGGAGATACATGAATAATAGACAAAAGCCTAACAGCTGAAGTTTATGCATTCCAGATGACTTTTTTCCCCTCTTACTGAGGCGACTGCTCTTCCAGGTGACTTTTAACGACAGAATCACAGAATCATAGAATAATTTGGGTTGCAAGGGACCTTCAAAGGTCATCTAGTTCATGTGATACCCTTGAACACACATTCTAATGATCAACTCAAATGTCCTAAAGGATAACACAGATGCATGCTGCATTACAATTCATGCTTATTAACACAACTTACCTGCAACCCTTAGCAAATTTGCAAGTCCCAGGAGCTTAGCAGACTGTTTATAATTTGTTGACATCTGAGCAAGACAGTCCTTGATGAGACTAAGTCGATCGGAACATAAACGCACTGTTGAAAGAAGAACATGTGTTAGGGACTGTACAAATGACACCTACTGTTGTATTCCTGGCTAAAAATTGCAGGCACAGAAAGAGTGTTAGGGAGTACAAGAATGCAAACACAGTCTGAAAACTAGCCCAAAGTTACTTGCAAGCAGATCCTCAATTATATCTATGAACCAAAAGTTAAAATAATACTGCAATATATCCAGCCCAAATCCTTAACAAGACAGGCTGGGAAGAAAGGAAGAAAGAAAAGAGAGACTAACCTGAATGAAAACTTCTTTGTTCCAGGTTTTCAGAATCAATGTTTTTACATTTATATGACTAACCACATCTTTTCTACAGTTTTTTTTTATTATTTTTTGCAACAGTCACAGGAAGACTGCTGAAACACACTTTCATTCAGAATGTTGCAAATAACTAATATTTCATAGAATCATAGAATCATGTCACATTTGATTCTAGGATGAACAGGATATATCACAAAGACTGAAAAAAATGTTATAGGCAAAATCTTCAGGCTCTTTTAATTCACCAAGAATTAAACAATTACCTTAATTGCATAATTTAATATCATGAATGAATTCCAGGGCTTTTTTTAGCTAGCTAGTGTGTGACTAACTTCAGGCTGCTGCTTTAAAAAGGTAATGTTTTCATGAAAGTTCTCAGAACAGAGGAACAGCATGCAGATCTTCCACTTAACACTCAGCAAGACATTAATGTCTGCATAGGGGATGAACTTTGCATTAGCAAATTGGGCTCAAAACATGGTATTCGGCCTCCCAATAAGGGCAAAGAAGCAATCACATAATGCAAATTCTATTAATAAATTGTGTAAAGCAAATTAGATTAAAACTAATTAAGAACAGAGGAGCAGGGAAAGGCTATACATTTACCTTCATACTCAATATTCTTTCATACTCAATATACTTTCATACTCAATATACTTTCATACTCAATATTCTATCTATACATCAGCAAAATGTTTTCATTCACTGATTGTGTAAGCAAGCTAACATAACCAAAAGTAATCTGAAGTAATATGATGGGTCAAACACTTTCAGTAAAGATGGACTTTTCTTCACCTCTTATGTTAATAAGGAGTCTCCAAAACAGATTTCATTAAAATATATTGTAATAATAGTTCACAACCTTAACTGCTGAGTTTGATAAAATGTAAGTGGATGAAGCTCTACAGAAAAATAAATATAAAAGTGCAAATTTGTCTTCTGCTAAATCTTACTGTTGGAATAACTTATCCTGAATGCTATTTTAATGATATTCTAGCAAAGTAACTGACCATTTGAAGGCTTTCATTAAAACTTAAAACAGAATGTTAATCTTACAAGATTAATTGAATTTACATGAAAGATACTGAATAAAGTCAGGATCATTAATGAATTTATAGGTATGATTTCACATATTCTAATTAATCTAGATCAGCTGTATTACACACACTGTTAATGCACTATTATGTTGCCACTTTTCTTAAACGGTATCTTCATGTCCACACCAATAAAGATGAAGAAACTGTGTGTATTTTTCTACAGGATGACTTGATCTCTCTCCAAACAGCAAAGGATTTGAGTCCATCATTTTAGGTACTTAGTCTATGATTCTATGATTCTATAATTGCTTTTTTAACCATCTTATCAATTGCACTGAGAAACCAAACCCTTTTGACACTACTGTGGTCAGTATTTCTGATCTAGGAGTCAACAGTGCAATATTGCAGGTTCTAGAAGCCAGATTTATTCTCAATTGAGAAATGTTAAGATTCCTGAATATATCTATCATATGGAGAATCAGCTCACTTTGAAGTAATACTTAGGATTAAAAGAGAACAAGAAGAGAAAACCAAAGTAACAATAGCCACCAAGAACACACTTTGTTTTCCATAGATCCAGCTGTGCTTTCTATAAATCCCAGTATTTCTCTGAAGAACACCAGAAGTCAAACATGACCATCATCACGTTTCATTGGTACTCAGTGCTCTTGTCAGCCTTTTCAAGAGCCTTCAATATCAGTGTTTATGCAATTTCACATAGTTGCCTACATGCTGCAGATTCAAGCTTCACTGTCCCCCTGCAGCCCATGGAGGAACACACAGCAAAGCAGGGGGATGCCCAAAGGAGGCTGTGACACCGTGTGAAGCCTGTGCTGGAGCAGGCTCCTGGCAGGACCTGTGGCCCCATAGAGAGAGGAGCCCACACTGGAGCAGGTTTGCTGCAGGACTTGCGACCCCGCGGGGGACCCATGCTGGAGCAGTCTGTTCCTGAAGGGCTGCAGTAATGGAAGGGACTCACACTGGAGCAGTTCACGAAGAACTGCAGCCCATGGGAAGGACTCACATTGGAGAAGTACATGGAGGACTGTCTCTTTTGGGAGGGACCCCACACTGGAGAAGGGTGAGGAGTCCTCCCCTGAGCACATGTGATGAACTGACCACATCTCCCATTTCCCTTCCCCCTGCACAGCTGGGGATAAGGAGATAAAGAATGTGGGAGTGACATTGGATCTGGAAGAAGGCAGGAGTGGGGGGAAGGTATTTCTTTTAAATATTTATTTTCAATTTCTCATTATCCTACTCTGATTTGATTGGTAATAATCCCCTCCCCCCCACCAAAAAAAAAAAAAAATTGGGAGAGTTTGTTTTGCCTGTGATAGTAACTGGTGAGGGATCCCTCCCTGTCCTTATGTCAACTCATGAGCCTTTCATTCTATTTCCTCCCTCCCCCCACCCCCAGCTGAGGAGGGGAGTGATAGAAAGTCTTTGGTGGCCAGTTGGCATCCAGCCAGGGTCAACCCGCAACGTACAGCAATGAACTCTGTTACTTTGGCACAATCTATAAGCAATAAAATATAATGCAATACATTCAATTTTCCCCTTTATCTCATTATCCATAATCATCTTTTATTTTCAACTTCTGTCCAACAACTTTCCATATCACTGGACTGAGAGCTCCAAAATAGATTTAAAGTTTTA
Organism: Melopsittacus undulatus; assembly: GCF_012275295.1. Lineage (NCBI taxonomy): Eukaryota > Metazoa > Chordata > Aves > Psittaciformes > Psittaculidae > Melopsittacus > Melopsittacus undulatus. Next base: position 25,903,171 of record NC_047529.1, on the reverse strand, counting down.
AACAAGTCACAGAAGAAACACCTTGCAAAAGTGCACTTCCAGTGTCATTGGGTTTTACATACTTCAAAATCAAACAGCCCAATGGAGACATGAGAACTGCCTACAAATGAACTATCTCTCTCCCACCCATTATTCTAAAGCTCATCAGCACATGAGCAGGCAGATTATTTTGCAAATAAAAGCTGAGCTCAAACTACTTCTGCTGAGGTCAGTTGGAGCTTCAGCTACTCGGTACTCTGAAAAGTCCTGCTGAAACTAAGTCCCAGAACACAGATTCCATATGCAGACATCCTTATAAATCTCACATCAACTGAACAACGTCTTTAAACAGTAATTTTTTGGTATGTGGATGCAACATTCACACAGCAGTAAACTAGCTGTCACACATACATATGCCTGTGATTCAACTAATCATATTAAGAATAAAAACACACAGTACCTTGTAGTGGTAACATTTTCACACCAAATTCTTCTAGGTAGCCAAGAGCACGAATGAGATCTAGCTCCTCCTGAACAGCACTTGGAGAGTCTACAATAAGTTGTAGACAGCACCTAAATAAGAAAGAAAATCTTTTTTTCAAAAAGCTGTTGAATAAACTTGAACTTCAATTGTGGGGGCACAATAGGGGGCAGGGAAAGCAGTAGTTTATTGCGCGTAAGAATTGTCAAAAAATTCACTAGTCCTCTAACACATACTGTAAGTGTTTGGTACTGTACCTCTGTTACAGCTTGCTAAATATTTTAACAAAATTCTAGTCTTGGATTGCCAGACTTCAACACCTAGTTATGATAAGAACATTGCCTAAAGCCTCTTGGATTTAGGCCTGAAATAAATTTAATGAAAGACATTGAAAACATGTACTTAAATACCTAATCACTTAGAGAATTATTTCTCTTATAATCATTGCATTTTGGTGTTGCCACATACAAGAACATAAAAGCAAAAATCTAAGAATTTAATTGAAAATGAAATGTTAGAGCCATTGTCACATATTCAGTTTCCTCAAGTAGGTTCACAAATGAAAACAAAGCTGATTAAAAAACCCCAACAAAACAGACCACAGAACTGCTCTGCAGAATTACTAACAACATTTTAAATATTTTAAAATCATATGTGTTATGAATATTATATTGACATAATCAACTTTTAGATTACTGTTTAAAATAAAACATCCATTCTGGTACAGTGTGTTCATATGCAGATTTATTAATACATGTTTTATAAAAAAGTCCACATGCAAAATAGGCTCAATGATTTCAAAAGGCTTATTCACCATGCACGTTAAATCAGGAAAATATATTATTTGTGCAATTTGTCATATGGCTTTTAGCTCTGCATGTTTATTAAGAAATAGACATGTTTACATCAAAAATACAATTGTATGTTAGATATATTATCATCTGAACATTTTTTAGGAACACAAACACTTCAAGGTAGAGGTTAAAACAGCAGTGAAAAGCTAGGTAAAGAGAAGATAAATAAGTTCTGCCAAAAACAACTCAAACAGGAACGCTTACAGTAGACCTACACACTGTGATAATCAGTAATGGAAACTGGTTAACATGAAACAACTGATTGAAGAAAAGTCAGAGAAGGAGCAAAACACCTTACTAAATGGAATAAACACACAGTGAACATTTGTAACAAGTATTCGAGCTATCATCTGCGTATTTTGAGGAATCAACATACAACCAGAAGGTAAATTTAACCCTTATGGTAAATTGAAAACAATTATACTTTTATATTTCCAGAGCCTGCTAGTGGAAAAGACTCTCAATAGAAGACTGGAGAAAAAGAAAAGTAAATAAACCCTAGTTTTATAATGACATTAAATCAGATTTTCATAGTGATTATAGAATAACAGAATCATAGAATAGTTTGGGTTGGAAGGGTTTGAGTTGGAAGGTTTAAAGGTCATCTAATCCAACTGTCCCCAAAATGAGCAGGGATATCTTCAACCAAAGCAGGCTGTGTGCATCTGGGATGGGAGAGAGGAACAATCTTAAAGGGATTAGGGAGAACCAAACAACACTTTTTCAGTAACTTTCTAGTTAAGTTATGGAGAATACAACTGTCAGTCAAGGCAAGCTGCAAAAATGTTCTTCCTTTAATCCCTAATGTAAAATACATGATTTTTCAATCCACAGAACTTCACAGTAATAATATTTTATTGACAAAAATGTCTTAATTTGAAAAAGGCTAATTTATTACAAACAGTTTGACTGTATTACTGTAGTCACTACTCAAAATGTTACCATGTATGTATATACCATTATGGGTCAAGATGAATTTGTGTCTTCAGGGGGAAAAAATAATTATCTATTTTTTCTGTAATTAGCAGTTAAGTATACTCATATCTAAGTGAAAGCAGTACTTTCTAAAGATGTGTCTTCCTTTGTAGCTGACATAAATATTTCTGTTTGATTATTAGATTTTGCTGGTTTTTTTTGTTGTTGCTTGTGGTGTTGGCTTGGGGGCCGGGATGGAATTATGTCTTAAGAAAAAAGGAAAAGCCATTTGTATTAACAAAACAATATCAGTGAAACAACAAATTCTTAGAATAAAAGAAAAAGGCTGTAAATATTAAGACATGCTTCTATTTTAAATATTTAAGAGAAACCAAGGCACCAATCTTCTGCATAGGTAATATTCCATTATTTTACCTATCTGCAACTAAACTTTAAAAGAATATACTTCCATATTTACATCTATACAAGAATGAATACCCACCTCACCCACCCACCGCAACCTCCAAGGCTGCTGTATGCCTGAATTCCTTTCTCAAGAATTATTTGGCTTATTTCTTAATGTAACAAAGAGAGACAGACAGCCTCAAATGAACTCTCAGAATCAGGAAAGACCAAAGTAAGAAAAGAAATCAAACAACCAGCAAAATTCTGTTTTCTATCATTATAATAACTAGGGCCACAATTGTGGTTCAATGCTCTAAAGTGGAAAAGGTTCAAATGCCACACATAAGAAGCTTCTTATCCACAAAGACTTACATGTTTCTTCTACTTTAACCTGAATTCTGTAGCAGATCATTCAAAAAATCCTACACAAGCCAAAGATACTGTTTTCACTTACCATGTAATTTTACATGAACAGAAATAAACCCAGGTAAGATTCACCCCTTCTTACAGGGAAACAAAAAATCCAAGTTTCAATTAAAAGAGCAATATATATTTACATATGATAATTGTAAATATACCTTGCCAAATCCATACAGCTATCAGTCAAACTTGTT